>NC_056735.1:348103197-348198197 GCF_019279795.1 Protopterus annectens
GCAATACAGGAAAAAGAAACAAAATGTACAAAAAAAGGACAGGATGCAGTAAACCAACATGACCAGAAGCAGTAGGAGAATACAAAATACCCCTCCTAACGGGTGTACAGGAAGTGCCCCCCAAAAAATGAAAGACCTCAGACAAAAGGCGGGTGGACCAGGAACGTGGAAATAAATACAGAGAAAAAACATTCCCTAAAGTGTCCCAAAAGGCATTATTTAACAAACAGACCTTTTTTTCAGAAAGACAATGGAAAAGAATGCCAGAAAGCTAAGCGCTGAACAGCTTTACCAAGAAGGGCTTTACAAGACTCAGAAACATAAGAAGGAGAACCAAAAGGTACACCTAAGATAGAGATACCAGTGCTAGCAAAAGAAACATCCTCAACATGGGGAACTGCACCAAAACCACCTAAGCTGGAGATACCAGTGCTAGCAAAAGAAACATCCTCAACATGGGAAACTGCACCAAAACCACCTAAGCTAGAGACACCAGTGCTAGCAAAAGAAACATCCTCAACATGGGGAACTGCACCAAAACCACCTAAGATAGAGATACCAGTGCTAGCAAAAGAAACATCCTCAACATGGGGAACTGCACCAAAACCACCTAAGATAGAGATACCAGTGCTAGCAAAAGAAACATCCTCAACATGGGGAACTGCACCAAAACCACCTAAGCTAGAGATACCAGTGCTAGCAAAAGAAACATCCTCAACATGGGAACTGCACCAAAACCACCTAAGATAGAGATACCAGTGCTAGCAAAAGAAACATCCTCAACATGGGGAACTGCACCAAAACCACCTAAGCTAGAGACACCAGTGCTAGCAAAAGAAACATCCTCAACATGGGAACTGCACCAAAACCACCTAAGATAGAGATACCAGTGCTAGCAAAAGAAACATCCTCAACATGGGGAACTGCACCAAAACCACCTAAGATAGAGATACCAGTGCTAGCAAAAGAAACATCCTCAACATGGGGAACTGCACCAAAACCACCTAAGCTAGAGACACCAGTGCTAGCAAAAGAAACATCCTCAACATGGGGAACTGCACCAAAACCACCTAAGATAGAGATACCAGTGCTAGCAAAGAAACATCCTCAACATGGGGAACTGCACCAAAACCACCTACGATTAGAGATACCAGTACTAGCAAAAGAAACATCCTCAACATGGGGAACTGCACCAAAACCACCTACGATTAGAGATACCAGTACTAGCAAAAGAAACATCCTCAACATGGGGAACTGCACCAAAACCACCTAAGCTAGAGACACCAGTGCTAGCAAAAGAAACATCCTCAACATGGGGAACTGCACCAAAACCACCTAAGATAGAGATACCAGTGCTAGCAAAAGAAACATCCTCAACATGGGGAACTGCACCAAAACCACCTAAGATAGAGATACCAGTGCTAGCAAAAGAAACATCCTCAACATGGGGAACTGCACCAAAACCACCTAAGACAGAGATACCAGTGCTAGCAAAAGAAACATCCTCAACATGGGGAACTGCACCAAAACCACCTAAGCTAGAGATACCAGTGCTAGCAAAAGAAACATCCTCAACATGGGGAACTGCACCAAAACCACCTAAGATAGAGATACCAGTGCTAGCAAAAGAAACATCCTCAACATGGGGAACTGCACCAAAACCACCTAAGATAGAGATACCAGTGCTAGCAAAAGAAACATCCTCAACATGGGGAACTGCACCAAAACCACCTACGATTAGAGATACCAGTACTAGCAAAAGAAACATCCTCAACATGGGGAACTGCACCAAAACCACCTAAGCTAGAGACACCAGTGCTAGCAAAAGAAACATCCTCAACATGGGGAACTGCACCAAAACCACCTACGATTAGAGATACCAGTACTAGCAAAAGAAACATCCTCAACATGGGGAACTGCACCAAAACCACCTAAGCTAGAGACACCAGTGCTAGCAAAAGAGACATCCTCAACATGGGGAACTGCACCAAAACCACCTAAGCTAGAGATACCAGTGCTAGCAAAAGAAACATCCTCAACATGGGGAACTGCACCAAAACCACCTAAGATAGAGATACCAGTGCTAGCAAAAGAAACATCCTCAACATGGGGAACTGCACCAAAACCACCTACGATTAGAGATACCAGTACTAGCAAAAGAAACATCCTCAACATGGGGAACTGCACCAAAACCACCTAAGCTAGAGACACCAGTGCTAGCAAAAGAAACATCCTCAACATGGGGAACTGCACCAAAACCACCTAAGCTAGAGATACCAGTGCTAGCAAAAGAAACATCCTCAACATGGGGAACTGCACCAAAACCACCTAAGCTAGAGATACCAGTGCTAGCAAAAGAAACATCCTCAACATGGGGAACTGCACCAAAATCACCTAAGATAGAGATAACAGTGCTAGCAAAAGAAACATCCTCAACATGGGGAACTGCACCAAAACCACCTAAGATAGAGATACCAGTGCTAGCAAAAGAAACATCCTCAACATGGGGAATTGCACCAAAACCACCTAAGCTAGAGATACCAGTGCTAGCAAAAGAAACATCCTCAACATGGGGAATTGCACCAAAACCACCTAAGCTAGAGATACCAGTGCTAGCAAAAGAAACATCCTCAACATGGGGAACTGCACCAAAACCACCTACGATTAGAGATACCAGTGCTAGCAAAAGAAACATCCTCAACATGGGGAACTGCACCAAAACCACCTAAGATAGAGATACCAGTGCTAGCAAAAGAACCATCCTCAACATGGGGAACTGCACCAAAACCACCTAAGCTGGAGATACCAGTGCTAGCAAAAGAAACATCCTCAACATGGGTAACTGCACCAAAATCACCTACGATTAGAGATACCAGTACTAGCAAAAGAAACATCCTCAACATGGGGAACTGCACCAAAACCACCTAAGACAGAGATACCAGTGCTAGCAAAAGAAACATCCTCAACATGGGGAACTGCACCAAAACCACCTAAGATAGAGATACCAGTGCTAGCAAAAGAAACATCCTCAACATGGGGAATTGCACCAAAACTACAGGACTTGGCAAAATTAAGAGAAAGACCCACTAATGAGAAAAACAAAAGAAAAATATTGCAAATAAAGCAAAATAACAGGAGAAGACTCTGCATCTGTAGTAACATTGTCTGTGTAAGATAGAAAACAAGGCACCAAAACTCCTGAACATAAAAAAAGAAAAAGACAAGGAAAAGTAAACCCTCACCTTAAAAAACACAGCGCCCAACACCAGAGTAAAAAGATAAATGCTCAAGGGACAACCTTGACATACACCATTCTTCGTGGGAACTTCAGCTCCCATCCAGCCGTTAACCACAGGAGCAATAACAGAAGATGAATAAATGGAAACAGTACATTGAAGAAAAAGAGGACCAAATCCATAAACCTTTAAGATGGTCAACAAGGCTGAATGATTAACATTGTCAAACGCTTTGGTCAGATCATAAGAGAGTATCAGAGCAGAATCAGAAGCATGAACAAGGGAGGCAAGAGACTTCAACAAAAGCAATAAATCTTGCATAGGCCCACCAGAAATGCCATAGACCCCCAGGGTCCAACTAATATTGTATCTTTGACCGCAGATGTAATTGCAAGATCTTACAAAACAACTTATAATCAGTATTGCTCAGAGAAACTGGACTCCAGTTAGACAAGACACTGCAGTCACCCTTTTTCCAGAGGAACTTAAGGGCTATCCATAACAAACCAGGATGGGAAAAACTATGAGGAAAACCACTCGTTAAACAACTGCACCAGTACAGATAACTGAGCATCAGAGATAGAGTGGTAAAAATGGTAAGAAAGACCATCCAATCCTGGGGCATTATCAGCCTTGAAAGAAGCAATAGTCCTTTGAACTTAAAGTAATAGCGGCATCAACAGCCACCCTAAAAACAGCAGGCATCACAGATATAGGCCAAGATTCCACAGAGGGAGGTTTACTGCCATACAAAGTGGACAAATAACAATTAACTTCTTGCAGAATACCCTCCTTAAAGGTAACATCTGAAGAGGACAACAAATAGTCAATAAAGGTCTCCTTCCTAAAAGTACATTTATCAACATAAGGGAGAAACTCCTCACCCCTCCCTTTCAAAGAATGTGCTAAGTTCCAAAGAACCACTCTCAGCCTAGCAAGGTTATGCAAATACAACTCATAGAGGTGTCAAAGGGCACTGGCAGGAACATGATGCACAGCAGACTGGAAAGCAGTATAAAGGGAGTTGGAAGAGCCCTTAAAAGGGAATAATAAGAGTGAGCAAACCAAGAATAATGGGAAACAAACATCTTTAAAGGCCAACCACCAAGAAGAAAGAGAAGAATAAAAAGGCAACAGAGTAGAATGATCATGCCATAACTCAGTTATGACATCTTGCCAGGCAGAAGTAAAAGTCCAAGGATTAGTAAAATAAGAAAGACTCCTACCCTTACACAATGCAGAAAAAACTCCAAAGGAAAAGGACAAAGTGTGATGATCAGTAAAAGGCACAAAAGACAAGAAAGAAGAAACCACTTCAAAGGCAAGAGAACAAAAACAGTAATCAATCTGAGTGTGAGCAGTCCCATGAAAGTAAGAAAAGGCAGGAGGACTACATACAGTAATACAGGCCCAATGTAAAATGTCCTTATAACAACAGACACTAGATTCCTGTCTGACCCTAGAACACCCTGATAATACACCACAGTTAAAGTCACCAAAAAAACAGACTAGGACAGTGAATAAAAAAATGAGGTTGCAAAAACTGAAATAATAAGTGATGCTCAGACACTGGAATAAAAGCATAAACCATCATCAAAAGTACAAAAGAATGTCTACACAACAAATCCACCACCATACCCCTACCAGGCAAAACATGAATAAGATTCCTGACAACCACAACAGCTTTATGATACAACAACCCAATTCCAGACCTACAATCTGCCCCTAAAGACCAAACCACCCCATCCCTCCACAAAGTGTCCCAGGCAGAAACCCAGTAAAAAAACAGTGAAACATTGGGGCAATGACACCATACCATTAATATTACAAAAAGGTAAAGACAAGTTAGCCATCAATACCAGGATGAGAAACCCCTTCAGAACCCTTCTTATACCACTTTTTTCTAAGATGTCTGCACCTAGAAGTTGAGGTCCGCTGCTGAGAATCATCCATATCAGTACACAAATCAGATTCACAACTAACAGTATCTTTAGAAGCAGTGCCATCACCAGTAGAAGAGGTATCAGACATACCAAGTAACTTCCTATTAGACCTTAACATATCAGTACCAGTAGGAACAACAAAAGAACAGGAGAAAAAGGCCCAGTAGAGTGAGAACCAGAAGCAACAGAAACAGGACAAGGAGGAATAGAAGGTAAAGAAGGCAGAACAGACCCCTCCAAAGAGAAAACAGAAGTAGGAATAGAGACAGAAGCGGACAAGGGACAGAGACAACAGCCTGCACTGGGGAAGAAGCCACAGGAGCAGCAGCAAAAACAGAAAAAGAAGCATCAGAATGTGAAGTTTGAGAAGACTCAGGGGAAACAGGTAACACAGAAGGTGCAGCAGGACAAACAGAATTAACATGAGAATAAGAACATAAAGGGCACCACTGTGGACAAGCTCTAGCAAAATGAGCTGTGGAATCACGAGTGCATTTCCTAGCAGGACAATCAGACACCAAGTGAGAAAAATCACCACAAAAAAAGGTTTTAGGTTGACTTGCATACCTCAAAATGCCTCTCTGATCAGACAACACACCCCAGGCAAATGGGAAACACCAGAATTAAAGACATGCAAAGCCACCCAGGCCTCCCAAGTCCCATTCCAAACTCCACCAGCATCAGAATCAAAAGATTTCTTAATAGAAAAAATATCAGCACAGCGAGAAAGTAAATACTCCCTAACTTGTGCTTCTGTAACATAAGCAGAATGAAAATACAAAATAACTTTACGCATATAAGAAACATCTACTTCAGAAAGCGTAAAATCAGACCAAGGCTGATGATGTTTATGTGCAGCAAAATGAGAAACAAAAGTAGAAGCAGCCTCCTGCTCTTCAAAATAAACATCAGCAAAAGCATCTCTCCCCTAGTGAATAACAGCACACAAAGGCAGAACAGACACAGACAATGGTTTTAATAAAGAATGCCAAATAAACTTACATGAAAGGGGGGTGACTTGAAGTAGACTTAAGATGAACCACAGGCTTAGAAACAATCTGGGCTACTTCAGAGAGTTAGGCTGATTCCCAGAAGCAGAACAAATGTATTTATTTATTGATTGAGTGCCATTTGTTAACTGGGTTGGTCCAGCTGAGCCAAAGGCCCGTTTTCAGTGGAGACCCGAGGAGAAAAGCTCCAGTTACAATTACAATCATTCAAGACAAAAAATTACATCACAAATGGCAAATAACAAGAAAAAATGTACATCAGGGTGAAATAATTGAATTTAACAATTTTGTATAGGTTTAAGTGTAAATCTATACATTAACAGCAAGTTAATCTGGCTGCAAAGGATTATTTAGAAGAAAGAGGGTGTTGGTGTGTAGTAGTATGAATACTCTGGAGAGGAGAAAGATGCTGGGGAAAGAGAAAGATATGAGAGAAGAAAAGTAGATTGAGGAGGAGGGTAGCTAGTATCAAGTTGAAGCTTGACAGTGACAGGACCAGGTGTTTAGAAGATAGTGTTTAAGTTCAAGTTTGAACTGGGACATATGAGGAATACTTCTTATATTATGTGGGAGGGAGTTTCAGAAGCAGGCTACTGAGTATTTGTATAGTGACTTCCCAATATGTTTTGTGTTTGTAGGTGTCCAGAAGATCTTTGTCAGATGTACGAAGATGAAGTCTTGGGTTGTATAGTGATACAATATTAGTGATAGAGGGGCAGGAGGTAGGGTTATAGATAATAGAGTGTGTTATATGTAGTTAAGGAAGGAGCAGTTGTTTGGGGAACATTTTCACCACAGCAGCATAAGACTTGGCCTGAGGAACAACTGCAGAAGCAACACAAGACACAGCACTAGCAGAAGTAACCAGCAGAGCTGTAGGGGGAGCCAAAACAGCAGAAGCCAAAGAACCATCCTGAAGCACCATTTTATCACCCTAGTCAAGCACAGACAAATTACCAGAGGCATGCAACACAGCTGAAGCCTGTTAAGTCTGAGACACAGATAAAGTTGTTAAATGAAAAGAAGACTGTGAATCAGTAATAGAAGGCAAAGTAGAAGAAACAACAGGAGAAACAGAAACACTAGCTGCAGTACTCGCAGCAGAAACGGCAGCCATCTTGCTTTACCCATTAGTGAAAGTAAAGGCTTCCTAGGGCTTGAAGTAAGCATTCTAGTCCTTTTGAACATTTTTAAACTTTTTTCAAGTTTTTAGCTTCTGGTATTTAAGACCTGCATTTACAGCAGGTTTCTGCTTGTTTGCGAATTGCACAGCATGGCACACTGCAGTGCAATTGTGCTCCATAGCTGGACAGATAAATTTGAAAAATTTTCCCTTTGATATAGCCATAGCACATTAGTGTAGTCCTCATCCTTAATACTTTCCCAGTCAAAGAAATATTGCTAGTGAGCTGTGACCTATTAAGCTATTAAACCACCAGCAAAAAAAAAAAAAACAAACAAAAAAAAACCAGTAGAAATATCCATCCACTGAGCACCTCCTTGATCAGTCCTGAATAGCCCCCTCCCTTTTGTGAAAACAGTTCTTCAACCTAGCATTATAGACAGTTGGACTACCATTGTTTCTCCTGCCAATCATGTTGACCTGGGTCTCCTGATGCAGTGAAGCAACTGCCTCATGTATACTGACAACCCTCTACTAATAACTCACTCTAGTACAGAGTGAAAGAGATGTAGCTACACCAAGTATCTTGAATCCCGGCTCTCTCGCACCCGAAACAGTAACACTGAAGAGGTTGTCAAACCACCCACCACTGCTCATGTACATAGTATCACTACTCATACACATAGTATGCATCAAACACAAAAATCAACATATTCATTAAGGATATCCACACCTCTAGGCTAGTTGTTCAGCATAATGCATCCGAAATTATCCAAGTGCAACTAACTCTGGGCAAGACTGCAATCCAAATTGTAACCTGCTACAGATCCCCCACCATGCCCCAGGATTCCCACTCCTCATTTCTTGATACACTGGAAAATATTGGGGAACAACCCAACACCCTAATAATGGGCAATTTCAACTACCCCACCATTATCTGGGAAAACTACTCATGTACCAACTCTTTTGCTCAACGTTTTCTGGAATTCATAAATTCAAATCCCTTGGATCAACTTATCCACACTCCCACCAGGGGCAGCAATATCCTAGACCTGGTCATTACCAACATGGGTGACCAGTGTTCCACCCAGAGGTCAATTCCTCGTTGGTCAGATCTGACCACAAGCTAATCACCCTAGACATCCACATCCCGCCCCCACCCCCCATTAGGGAAACCACCGTAAAAAAATTTTCCAAAGCCAATTTCACGCTTCTTAAGACAGAAGTGACAAACTTCACGTCACCCATGCAGACGGACAATAGAGGTACGACTTCTGAATCCTTCACAAATGTACTTTATAAGCACTTACACAAGTGCATGGATCATGCTATCCCTAACAGAACCAAGATGCTATCCTCCAAGAAAAGAAAGTCAATCTGGTGGTCCCCTGCCTTAAACAAACTACAACAGAATAAAGAAACTGTTGCAAAAAAGAGTAAAATCCCATGATTGGAGGAACTCCCTGGTCATTCTCAGTAAAAAGCTGAGATCCCTCATAAAATCCTCCAAAGCTAGTTACGAAAACAAAATTGCCACTGATTATAAAGACAACCACAAAGCATTCTATAGCTATGTCAAGAATCTCAATGTCAGCACTCCGATCTGCTCTGAGTTACAGTACAATGGCACTAAATATACAAAACCAACTGATATTGCCAACATCCAGGCAGATAGGTTCAGTGCTAACTTTAGCCCCCTCCTCACCCCCTTAAGGGCACATCTCTATATCGGAAGAATGCAAAGTTCCTGTAATCACGGTTGCACAGGTAAAAAACACACTCTCCAAAGCCAAGAACACAGCATCCATGGGACCTGACAACATCCCAGGCTGCGTTCTACATGAACTGCAGAATGAACTGGTACCCCACCTAAGCACCATGTCCAATCATAGCCTCACCTCAGGCTTTGTGCCCACTGAATGGTCCACAGCAATGGTTAGCCCACTCCACAAAGGGGGAGCCACCATGGACCCCGGGAACTACCACCCCATTAGCCTAATGAGCCTGGTCTGCAAGGCCATGGAATGTATCATCATGGATCTTATACACAAAGACATTGGTAATCTCCAAAATGTGGACCCCACCCAGTTTGGGTTTTTAAAAGGCAGATCATGTCTCCTAAACCTGATAGACTTCTTTGAAGCAATCACCAGAGCCGTAGACGAGGGTAAGGTGGTTCACACAGCCTATCCAGATCTCGCCAAGACTTTTGACACCATTCCCCACTCTGGAATTATAGATAAACTTACTAAACTAGGTATAAATCCCTATATCACAAGATGGGTTGCCAACTGGCTCAATGACAGAACCCACACTGTGAAAGTAGCAGACTCCAAATCCGACTTCAGACCAGTGACAAGTGGAGTACCACAGGGTTCAGTCCTGGGTCCTCTCCTGTTTGGTATCTAGTTTTCTGAAGTACAGGCTAACACAGAAAGTCTTTGGCTAATGAATTTTGCAGATGACTGCAAATTAGGAGCCATAATTGAAACTCCTAATGATGATGTGGACATCCTACAAAATAACCTCACGGAGACAGATGCCTGGTGTCAAAGCCATGGCCTCAAGCTCAATGCCAAAAAGTGCATTGTCATCCTCTTTGGTAAAAACTCTGTACTCATGCGATACCACATAGGTGGTAGTTTACTTAACACCGAAAGTGTGATAAGAGACCTTGGGAAACAGGTGTACAGTAGTCTCTCCTTTGATAATCACATTCCTACAGTAGTCAGAAAATCCTTCTACGTAGCACACCTCATCACAAAAGGGTTCTTATCCAGGAAAAAAGAGGTCATTGTTCCCCTCTACGGATCACTCATTAGACCCATTATAGTGTACAATGCCCCTTTTGGTATGTACCTCACAAGACATCTACAACAACTGTAAAGGCAGCAGAAATACTTCACAAACAGGATTACCAGCCTCAAACAGATGCCCTATGCATACCGTCTCAAAAAGCTCCAGCTTTACTCCATCGCATATCGCCTACTGAGAGGCAATCGCTGCCTAACATACAAAGCTATGTAAAACCCAGAGCTGTTGGACATGCTCCACTTAAAGAAATCCCAATCCCTCCAAGCTACATGCTCTAGGGACCAAAACCTTGCCACTACAATAAACAGAGCATGCTGGAGGGATAGATTCCTGTCCCAGAGACTTCCCATACTCTGGAAAAAACTACCTATCTATATTAAACAAAGCTCCTCATTAGCACTCTTCAAGAAAAATCTTGATGATTGGATGGGAAATAAGGAATTCACCCCAGGGATCACCTCTGTGGCTCTGCTCGACAGGAACACAGGAAAATAGTTTTCTTGGGTGGTGAAAGGGCTAGGCGTATATAGGCCCTAGGACCAATAACCTAGTACCTACCTATGAACATATGAATATATGGAGTTTCTCTCAAAAATCTTACTGAAACACCAGGGATCTCCCCAAAACACAAGACTACTACAACCAACAGAGTTCCCACAGCACCCATTACACATAGTAACACCAGTGTCTCACCTGCCAAGACCAGAAGGTGTAACACTCAAAAAACAAAATTTCTTGTCATTGAAGACTCCATACTGAGACACACTGATGTCCCACTCACTAGATTGGACAAGGAGTAAGTCACTGTCAGCTGCCTGTCCTGTGCCAGGATTCATCAGATCACACATGCACTTAGGTCTTACAGCAACAAATACTATTATGACTCTGTCATAGTTCATGTTGGAGTGAATGACCTGACACATACCTCACTGGACTGTATGAAGAGAGACATGACTGAGCTCTCTGAGTATGTGTCCCAGGCAGGTATGTCCCTAGCACTGAGCAGCATACAACCCTCACCTAGAGTGATGCCACAGTATAAACAAAAAATGATTGGTTTAAATAATTGGCTTTGTTTTTGATGTCATTCAAAGTGGATCCAGTTTCTGTCAGCCTGGGAAGTCATGGTCGACTAACCTCACTGGTTTGCCAGAGACAGTTTGCATTTGGCACCACTAGACTTTCAGCTGCTGGCAAAGGCTCTTGCCTCCTCCATAGTGCCTTTTTAGGCAAGGTCTCAAAAACAAATTTACCAACATGAAATTTGCCAGTCATAACAAAATAAGGGTCATGCTGCTAAATGCTAGGAGCTTAAACCAAAAACTGCACACCCTAGAAGCACTTCTATAACTGGAAGATGCAGATGTCTCTGCAGTCACAGAAACCTGGTTCAAGGTCTCAGAGAGTACCCTGGCCTTGCAAGGCTACAATGCCTTCCATGCCTTCAGATCTCAAAACAAACATCACCAATAAGTACTCTTTTCAATCATAGCCTAAACACAGGCTTTGTTCCTGCCTTGTCTAAGACAAAAAAACACAGCCTCTATGGGACCAGATGGCATCCCAGGCTGTCTTATAAACAGGCTAAAACGTTTACTACCTTCACCATTAAGTACCCTTTTCAATCATAGCCTAACCACAGGCTTTGTTCTGCAAAATGGTGAACAGCAACAGTTATTTCCCTGCCCAAAGGTGGCCAACAACACACCCAGGGAATTAGAGACACATAAGCCTGACCAGCCTCATCTATACGCCATGGAACTTATCATTATCGTCCTCCTAAATAAAGACATAGGTGACCTCCAAACCCTGGATCAAACCCAATTTGACTTCGTCAAGGGCAGATCTTGCCTGTTAAAATCTTGTGGATTTCTTCGAAAATGTGACTAGGGCCACTGATGAGGGCAAATCTGTGCACATGGTCTACCTCGACTTGGAAAAAGCTTTCGACACAACACACTCAGGCATTACCGATAAACTTAGCAAACTGGATGCAAACCCCTTTATTGTAAAATGGGTTGCCTACTGGCTCACAAACCGGACACACACTATCAAAGTGGGTGACCACATCAACCAGTAGGCCTGTCACCAGTGGAGTGCTACAAAGGTCAGTGCTGGGCCCCCCTACTGTTTGATATATACTTCTCAGAAGTTCAGGTCCAAATTAAGGAGTTGTGGCTGACCAAAGCTGCGGATGACTGAAGACTAGGTGTAATTACTGAATCCCCAAATTATGTCAGTATACTCCAGGAGGGTCTTATGCAGACCAACGACTGATGTCTTAGTCAAGGTCTCAAACTGAATGCAAAGAAATGCATCATCATTCCCTTCAGCAAAAACAAAGTCCCTTCACACTATCAAATCAACAATATCCTAAGTATTTATGAAGTGGTACTAGATCTGTGATCACAAGTTGACTGCGACCTTAACTTTGACCACCATGTGACTACTGTAGTAAGGAAGGATTTCTATGTAGCACACTTGATTAGTAAAGGCATCAACCTCAAGGGCAAAGGAGGTTATAACCCCTCTATACTTGGCACTAATCAGGCCCACAACTGAATATAACACCCCGTTAGCCATGTACCGTACAAAGCATCTGCAGAAATTGGAGAGACCTCAGAGATTTCTAACAAAGAAGATCTAGGGACTCCAGCACATGCCTTATACAGATCGACTAAAGTCTCTGTCACTATATTCTGTATCAATAGACTTCTTATCTTAGGGGAGACTTATGCCTGGCTTACAGAGCAATCTCAGACCCAAGTCTAATGAACTTGCTGCAAATCCATAACTCAAAATGACTAGAGCTACCCATTCCAGGGACCTAAATATGGCCAGCAACTTAAATTGGACATGCTGGAGGAACAGATTTGTCTCCCAGTGACTGCTGCATCTTTGGAAGAGGCTGCCAATTTATGTGAAACAGAGCACCTCTATGACACTGTTCAAAAGAACCTGGTTGAGTGGATGGGGCACCATAAATTCTTAATGGAGATAGTGTCCACAACCATTCTGGACATGGCCAGTCATTAGTAAATGCAATCCTGAGTATTAACTAGCTTATCTATGGTATTACATTAGGATGAAACGGCTAGGCTTGAAATAACCTCCAGGTCGATAGCTTAGTAAACTCCTATGATCCTATGATAAACTCACTTGTCTCATTGCTTTGGTACAATAGCATTAACATGCTTAGTTAAAGTCAAGTTGGAATAAATTAGCATTTCCAAGGTTTTGTAATCAACAACCTCTGTTAAAATCTTGTTCTGTAATAGTTATTATGTATTGCTTGTTTCTTGATATCTTTATCAAGATATATAACATTGCATTTGTCTAAAGTAAATTTGATACATTGTTTCTTTAGCCCAATTTTATAAATCAGACACAGTTATTTATGTGCCCATAAATTTGTCATATTCATAGAACTTTCAGACATGCTGCTCTGTGGTGTTGATACATCAACAACAGGCAGGGTAGAGACTGCAGAAATTGTAGTTGCCTACTCAGGGATATCTGCACATGTTCCAAACTGAGCAGCATCATGCAGACCATAAACTTGCCTGTACGAGACAAGGAATAACAAAAACATTATTACAGTTTCAGCTGTCACTTTCAGTCCTGATGACTATTTAGGAAACTAGCCACACAAAAAAAAAAACAAACTGGGGAATGTCACCTAATTGAAAAAACACTGTCAATACCAAACCAAAAGTATGTAGAAAGGATGATCAGCAAAGCAGGACAAAAATAATAAAAATATAAACAATTCTATTGGGAACCAATGAACATGTTCTTGAGCTTCTTGAAGTGGTATCCTTTGAGATTAATACCCCTAGAAAAGAGGAAAAACAGGTAAAGGGTGAGGAGGTTTGCAGTACACCTGGTAAGGATTTTCCTTCCCCAACTAGTCGACAGTCCAAGAAGAATTTTGCCCCCTCCTGAAGAGGGAGAGAGGAAGCAGACAAAATCAACGGAAGAGATAACAGAACTTGGATTCCCAGGTACTGCCAAGTTTCTGACCAAATATCTCAGTCATGGGCGGTGTGGCCAAGATGTCCACTGTGTAGCAGCATTTTTTATTAGCTTTGTCTTTCAGACATTTTTCTGACAGGAATTTAAAAACATATCTATCCTAATTTTGGATTTTTTGTCTTAAACTAATTTTTTAGACTATATGTTAGGATAATATATACATTTTTTATAAATATTACATTTTCCTGTCAAATACTTTTAAGGAATCTTCAGCATCAGAACAACATGAGCTATAATAAATCTTCACATCAAGAGTCATCTTTTAAAAAAGAACTTCAATCCTTAATAACTAACCTACAAGAACTTTCAACAAAACTAGATGATATGGATATAAAAATAGACAACTTTAAGGAGAATGTACTCAACAAATGGATCTTATACATGATGACCTTACTCAGCAGAAAAAGCAGATATCTGGAATAGAAACAGCACTGAATGACATAGACAGCAGAACTCAAGAAAATTAGCATAACATTGAATTTCTATTAAAACAGAACATCCTTCTTCAATAAAAAGAGGATGATCTTGAAAATAGATCATGAAGAAACAACATAAGAATATTTGGCTTATCCGACAACATAGAAGGGACTGATATGGTGAAATTCCTCTCTTCTTGGATACCTGAAATTTTGGAACTTCCAGAGGCTTTTTCATATGGTATCAAAGGGGCACACAGATCCCTGGTAACAGCTAAAAATAACAAAACTAGTTTTACTAAATCTGTCATTGTGAAATTCCTTTCTTCCCATGACAAAGAGATGGTATTAAAGACAGCAGGGACAAAATCAATCAAAACAAAATATAAAGTCATTAGATTTGATAATGATTATTCTCCAGCTGTGATTTCAAAAAGAAAAAATCTTTTTGCCTTTACTCAAAGAACTTCAGAAAAATCAAATAAAAACACATTTGCTATTCCCTGCAAGATTAAAAATATTTCATCAAAGTGGATATAAAATATTTGAAGATCTAGACTCTCCCACCTCATTTATTAAAAATAAAATAATAAAAGAATAGAAGACATGGAATGGGCAAATACTAGCCTTAAGAGAATTGCAGATCACAACTCCTGGAAAACCTTTGATCCTAAAAAGAAGCTAAAAAAATTACTTACATTCAGTTATTCAAAAGTAATAGCTAAAATATGTCACACTTTAAATCCTTTTAACATCAAAAAAGTCTGATTTAAAGATAAAAAATGTTAACTGAATCTACATGCTTTCAGTTACTATGACCCTATAAGTCGGGGAAAGGAAACCAGATTTCCAGGTGAGCCTTTTTATTTAGTTACTATATTGATAGTTGTTATTTTTCTTCTATTAGAATTATGCTTAGTGATGGTAGTAGTGTTATATAGTAATATATTCTTATTCTTAAATCTAGATTAATATACATTGATAGTTGTGCTTCTTGTTTATTTCCTGTTATTTGTGTATTTCATTTTATTACTTGTTGGAATATACGAATATCTTGTTGCTGTCTGTTTGATGAATAGAATGATTGTAGCAGTAGCTTATTTTGAATGTCTTTCTGACTGGCTATGGATGGCTCGCCTGGAATTGATGGATGCTGCAATGTAATTGCTTTGGATTCATGGAGATTGGGGGTTGTAGATGCTTGGAAGTTGAAAGGTGTAAAAAAGAGCTTATTCTTGTGTTTATCTTGCGTAATTCTCGTCTGGCGGACTGCAAATGTTGTGTTGAGGCTTGTTGTCTCCCTCTTTGTGTCAATTTGGGAAAGTTGTTTTATATATAGTGGATGATTTGGGGTAGTTTATTTATATGCTGGTTTCATGGCTCGGTGTTGTTGTGGTGGGGCTGATAGGGCTTTAGAGGAAGGCAGATACATAACATTTTGTTTTGGAGTCCCTATCTCTGTGGTGCTATATGTTTCTAAAATGTCTTTGTATCTAATGAGATATGTTTGCTTTGATGAACGGGTTCGATTGACTGCTAGAAACATGGGTGAATTGGTGATGTGTTATTCATGCAGAATGGAAGGATTTTTTGATTTGATGGTGTTTGTTTGGGTACTTTGATGTTGGGAATGATATACTGGTTAATTGATGTTTGGTTGTGTTTTGTTGGGGTGGTTTTGGGTTTGGACGGATTGTTGATGGTAGGTAAAGCATCGCAACTGAAGCTGTGAGTCACTAGTGGAGTCTCGAGCTGATCAAGTTGTTTGAAAGAATAAAACTCTATGAAAACACACTGTTAGTTTCCTGCTAGAACCTGCTACAGTTTTCCTTTGAAAAACAGCTCGGGGAACTGTTTATTGCTTCCAATAGTCCCAGTTTACGTGAAGCAGTCTGGACTCTTCAGGCAATGTCTTAAAATGACATTTGACCCTGGTCTTTAAGAATTTGCTTACCTATGGAATGTTGAAATGATACGCTGTAATCAGCTTGGTTTAAACTAGGGGATACTCCTGGGAAACAGCAAACGATTCATTAACAAAAATGCTGATAAAGCATTGACTGAAAGAAATTATTAACAAGACTCTAAATGTTTTGAAAATGTTTCTTGTGAACGTGATTTAGCTGATATGTGGGACTTTCCAAATATAACATGAAATAAGTCAGTGGGCATTCCGTGCTTCTCAGTAAAAAAATCACAGAAATTGTTATCTGTTGTGGTAGACATATGCTTACTCTAACAAAGGAAGAGTGGTTCTTGTATGCTTTGGTCATAGTCAGGGAAAATACACATGGAACTCTTTCATTCAGAGTACCAGATGTCACATTAGGCTGTGGACTTGAACACATGCAGTGGGACCTTGTGGTGCATTTCCATTGTTGTCCAACTAGAACCTTTTGTGATATGTTGGACTGGGTTTTCACATGCATGTGAAGGCTATTGTTCAGGTGGATGTAGGAGATCCCATGACAGTTGCAAAAAAATAACTGTCATGATAGCTTTATAGTTGAGCAAGAAAAATGGAGCAATGCGGTGCCTTTGCAGACATGACATGATTGCAAGAGGTAATATAAGAGAAGTTATGAGGGTTCATTGAATAGAAATATTGTATGTATCATGAAGGGTGGTGTACAGGGAACAGGGATGGCCAGCCTAGCACATTAACATGTGGTATAGTGCTTGGTTGGTGCTGGTAAATGCATTATATGTTTCATTCTATGTAAATTCTGTAGGGTTATTCTGGGGTGATGAGAAGTTCAGATTACTGGATGATGTGTTTGGCACGCCTGCATTGCACTTGTTCTGATGCAATGGAATGTGGTTGTTGCCCTGGCATTCAGTTCATTGGTGTGCTCTGCATCATGGTAAACTGTTACCACATCTTGTAGACACAGGCATCTTTCCCTCAGTCTCTCTCTAGCACATGCAAGTACACATTGGAACAGGCACACACATGCACACACACACACACACACACACACACACACACACACACACACACACACACACACACACACACACACACACACACACACACACACACACACACACACACACACACACACACACACACATGCATACTCTTGTGCGCACACAAGCACGCACACACATACACACACAGACTACAGTTCCTGTTCCTGTCACTGAGTTGTTTGCCCTTTTTGTCTGCTGGATCCCCAACACATGATTCCTGTAATAGTTGAACTGCCTTTAAGACACAAGAGTTTAGAGTACTCCCTGGTGGGTAATGCTTTCTTCTATCCCAACAGCCATAATACAGTAGGTATTATTAAGGCATATATGCTGTTTTCCCTCTGAACACTGTTTCTCCCTACCTCTGATTCCTGCAATAGTTTAACTGTCATTAAGGCAAAAGTGTAGTATTCCTGGCAGCTAGGAATTCTCCTACCACTGATACCATTATTGGTGTTGGTGTCATTAAGGCACATTGGTATTATCCTTTGTGGCTAGTACTTCCTCCCATCACAGATCATTTCCTTTATAACTGTTGGCACCTTTAAGGCACAGCTGTATACCTTTGATGGTGAGTGATTCCCTCCATCTCTTTGTTCACCATACTATTTAATTTTGGTAGATGAATATGATAGTTTGGATTACTTGGTATGTAGAGGAATTCATGGGGGCACATGGCGATTTAGCATATACCTCTCCCACGGACTGTAATATCATCACACTGCACAGCTACAGCTCCAGCATTATTTTATGCTGTACACATTTGAGGCAGAGCACCATACAGCAATGTGCTAAGGCTGACTCTAAATTCCAAAAAGGTTTATGTACACTTAGCACTAACTTTATAAATTCTCTCATGTTTTTATCATATTTGTTTGTTTGTTGGTTTTAAATACATATCTCTGTATGGAAAAATCAATAAAATATGACCCATTGTAGGATGAGTGAAAGAACAAAGAAGGGCAACAAATCCTGTATATAGAGATCTACTTTGTTGATATAAAATTTAATTTTAGTTGGTGGAAAAGGAAAGTGTTGGGAGCTGTCAGGGGGCATTAGGAAGAGAATTCCATATAAATCCTCATTATTGTAGAATATATATTTTTGATGACAGGTTACAATCACATGGGCATTACAGACTCTAGGAACACAGCTACTTATTATCATAGAGAAAATCTGCCGATATATTAGGGTAAATAGACAGGAGTATAAGGAGATGAGGTGCATGGTAAAGATAGAGGTGGCGAAGGTTAAGGATAAGGCATATGAAGAGTTGTATGAAAAGTTGGACACTAAGGAGGGAGAAAAGGACCTGTACCGATTGCTAGACAGAGGACCGAGCTAGTAAAGATGTGTAGCAGGTAAGGGTGATAAAGGATAATGAGTGAAACGTACTCACAAGCGAGGAGAGTGTGTTGAGCAGATGGAAAGAGTACTTTGAGGGGCTGATGAATGAAGAGAATGAGAGGGAGAGAAGGTTGAATGATGTGCAGATAGTGAATCATGAAGTGCAGTGGATTAGCAAGGAGGAAGTAAGGATAGCTATGAAGAGGATGAAGAATGGAAAGGCTGTTGGTCCAGATGACATACTATGGAAGCATGGAGATGTTTAAGTGAAATGGCAGTGGAGATTTTAACCAGATTGTTTAATGAAATCTTGGAAAGTGAAAGGATGCTTGAGGAATGGAGAAAAAGTGTTTGGGTACTGATTTTTAAGAATAAGGGTGATGTGCATAACTATAGTAACTACAGAGGGATTAAATCAGTCACAGCATGAAGTTATGGGAAAGAGTAGTGGAAGCTAGGTTAAGAAGGGAGGTGATGATTAGTGATCAGCAGTATAGTTTCATGCCAGGAAAGAGCACTACAGATGCAACGTTTACTCTGATACTGTTGATGGAGAAGTATAGAGAAGGTCAGAAGTAGTTGCATTGTGTCTTTGTGGACTTAGAGAAAGCATATGACAGGGTGCCTAGAGAGGAGTTGTGGTATCAGAGAAGTATGTAAGAGTGGTTCAGGATATGTATGAGGGTAGTGTGACAGTGGTGAGGTCTGCGGTGGGAGTGACGGATGCATTTAAGGTGGAGGTGGGTTTACATCAAAGATCAGCTCTGAGCCCTTTCTTATTTGCAATGGTGATGGACAGGTTGACAGATGAGATCAGACAGGAGTCCCCATGGACTATGATGTTTGCAGATGACATTGTGATCTGTAGTGAGAGAAGGGAACAGGTGGAGGAGACCCTGGAGAGGTGGAGATATGCTCTAGAGAGAAGAGGAATGAAGGTCAGCAGGACTAAAACAGAATATATGTGTGTGAATGAGAGGGAGGATAGAGGAATGGTGAGGATGCAAGGACTAGAGGTGGTGAAGGTGGATGAGTTTAAATACTTGGGGTCAATAGTTCAGAGTAACGGTGAGTGTGGAAGAGAGGTGAAAAAGAGAGTACAGGCAGGATGGAGTGGCTGGAGAAGAGTGTCAGGAGTGATTTGTGACAGACGAGTACTAGTAAGAGTGAAAGGGAAGATCTACAAGAGGGTAGTGAGACCAGCTATGTTATATGGGTTGGAGACAGTGGCACTGACAAAAAGGCAGGAGTCAGAGCTGGACATGGCAGAGTTAAAGATGTTAAGATTTGCACTGGGTGTGACGAGGGTGGACAGGATTAGGAATAAGTATATTAGAGGGTCAGCCCATGTTGGAAGGTTTAGAGACAAAGCCAAACAGGCAAGATTACATTGGTTTGGACATGTGTTGAGGAGGGGTGCAGAGTATAGTGGGAAAAAGATACTAAGGATGAAGCTGCCAGGTAACTGGAAAAGAGGATAGGCCTAAGATAAGATTTATGGATGTGGTGAGAGAGGACATGCAGGTGGTTGGTGTGACAGAGCAGGATGCAGAGGACAGGAAAAAATGGAAACAGATAATTTGCTGTGGCTACCCCTAATGGGAGCAGCCAAAAGAAGATATTAGGGTAAAAATGAAATAGGGATGAACATCCCTATCGGATTAATTATCACTTATGTATCAAATAACTTTCAGATCAATGAGATCATACAGAATCACTGATATTGTCTCTTAGATATCAGTTTTTTCAAGGCCTAATTAAGAATTCCATCATTATCAAAGGTAGAAATTTAGGACAATAGTTATCACATTTCAAATATGAATTGATGTATAATTACATAGGTAGTATTAAGATACATAAGGGGCTGTCAAACACGTGGCACCAGAAATATTATAAAGTAGTTTGCTTGATGAAACATTTCACCTCCTTTATTACTACTAACACCTTTGAAATCCACACACATTTTACATTCAGTAGTAACAGGATTATTTACATTACTACATAAACAGGCATATCCTTTATGTAGAACAGATTTTGCTTTATGGGAAACTGACAAAAAAAGTACACTTGAGAGACATAAGATGCTACAGTGATAGGAGTGCTTTCTTCAGATACACTAAGATTCACAACATAGCACCATACACGTTTATGATAGTGAACACATTATTAGCTTAGTAAGTACTGCTAGCTGAGTCTTAAGCCAAAGTTAATATTAGGTTTAGATGCATTTTTCAATTAATATACAAAAGGGATAGAGAGGTAGTCAATTAGACATTAGCTAGTCATAGGTGGGAACTTTTTAATCTCACCTAAATACATTTGTTTCTAATTGGAAAGAGAGTACAGGCAGGATGGAGTGGCTGGAGAAGAGTGTCAGGAGTGATTTGTGACAGACGAGTACTAGTAAGAGTGAAAGGGAAGATCTACAAGAGGGTAGTGATTAATATGAATAGAAAACGTATCCAAAATTATCTGATTAGTAATTTTGTTCCATCCAACTGGAAAATATCATATAGTCTTCCTATTAGTTGTTATAATTATATAACGCGATGGTCAATATCTTTTACATATAACTCATTCTAAGATGTCACTTTTATGTATTATTTGTTACTCCAGATTAATAACCTTAGTGTTCTGATTAAATTGTAATTTTGATAAAAATGTTAAAGTAAATCTAACATTCCTTTACTAACATTGGAACTGAAGAAAGAACAAAAAAAAGAAGAAAAAAAAAGAAAGCAAAGCATGAATAAATACAGAGACATTTAATTAAAGACTTTACATCTGGATTCCTGCAACATCTGACAGCAGTAGTAATAAATGAAGATACTGCAACTGGAATTACTTAGAAACTTTTGGACTATAAACTTAAAGATGCATAGCTTGGCACATGGTATGTAAATATTTTATTTTTGAAGATTATTTAAATTCATCTCTTTACATTCAAATACAGTAAATTGTTATGATTCATTATTCTTTGCATTATCTAGAATATATATGACAGTTTTACATTTTATTAAAAAGTTCTTTTCTCACATACTTTCTAAATTAAATACAATTTAGAAAGAATGGAAAAGTTGTGTAATGTCACATGCTTCAATAATTTGAAATAAAAAGTCTTTCGGTTTTTCCCGGTTAGAGGTCGCCACAGCGGAACTCCGGTCCGCTCATGATTGGCAGTGGATTTTTACTGTGTTGAGTTGCCAGACCGACGCCCAGCCTTCAAAGAAGGCACGCCCATTCATGCTCGCACCTACCTGCATGTCTTAAGCGTCATTTGACCATGAGAAGGACATACAGACTCCACACAGAAGGTGCTCCAGCCGAGAATCAAGCGGGAGAACCTCTTGCTGTGAGGCGACAATGCTAACTGCTGCACCACCGTGGGACTACTTCAATAATTTGAAATAATAATTAGAAATGGACTAAAATGTAGCAAGAGATAGTTAAAGTTATAAATATGTTTAGTCTATATTTTATTGTTTAAAATGTATTTACTATGTGGTTAGTAATTAATTAGATTTTCTAGAAGATCTTCTCATTGATAACTAGAGTTGTTAAAATATAATAGATGTATTAGTAATTGTTCTATCTTTACTTATATAAAACAGAGATAGGAAGATAAAATATTCTGTGTTTGAAGATTAACATCATTTATCAAGATGGAAGCTGGTTAGATGCTGCTACTAGTTTGAGGATTAATTTAGGTGATAGTGTGTCACCTAAATTGGGAGTTTTAAACTCCAGAAGGGACTGGGTTGTAAATATTGTTTTAAAGTTTGGTTATAACAAAAGTTTTTTAATTGTTTTATTAATGTTCACCATTAATATGAATAGAAAACGTATCCAAAATTATCTGATTAGTAATTTTGTTCCATCTAACTGGAAAATATCATATAGTCTTCCTATTAGTTGTTATAATTATATAACGTGATGGTCAATATCTTTTACATATAACTCATTCTAAGATGTCAGTAATAAAAGGTATATCAATCAACATCAATGGTTTGAATAATCCAAGTAAGAGAGGAAATTTATTTAAATACTTTAGGCTTCATAAATCGCAACTAATATTTCTACAAGAAACCAACTTATTATCTGTAGATATATCTAAACTTAATAATAAATCCTATTCTGTTTTATTTAGCTCATAACACTCTCAAAAGAAGAGAGCAGTGGCTATTATTTGGAATAATTCAATACCTTTGCCTAAAATAATTGATGTTTACAAGGATAGTAAAGGAATGTTTTATGCTATAATTATAGAATTAAATTAAAAAATATATACATTAGTTAATATATACTGGATTCCAGGTATAGGAACTAATACAGTTAGACAACATTTGGACCAAATTGTTCCTTTTGCAAAAGGAAACATAATACTGGCAGGAGATTTTAACTGTATTCTTGATTCTAATGACTCTACTAATAAAGGTAAAAGGAAAATTTCAGCTTCTGCAAAAAAGTTAAAGAATTTTATTGACCTATTCTTACTAAAAGACATTAATAATTTTGCTGACCCAGATTTGTTATTTTATACCTTTTATTCTCATAGGGATAACTCACACTCTAGAATAGATAGAGTTTTGTTTTCTAAAGATTTAACAGACTCCCTAATCAAAACAAAAGTAATATCTTGTCCTCTTTCTGGCCATAATTCTATAACTTTTGATATACTCATTAATAACTATAGTATTCAAATCAAAATAATGCCTGCTTACATTACAAAGTTAGAAGAATTTAAAGAGTTTATATCATTAGAAATTCAAAACTTTATAGACCTTAATAACACCAATAACATATCAGAAATATATATTTGGAATGCTTTAAAAGTATATTTATATGGGAAAAGTATAAGTTGGTATCAAAATAAAAGGAAATTATGGGACAAAGAACTTAATGATATACAACTTAAATTAGATCATTTAAAGCTTAATCAAAACAAAGGAAAATATATAACTGACAAACAAAAATAAATTCTTTAAATAGAAAATATTTAGAAATTCTAAATCATAAAACAAAAATAATTCTAGAATGTTTAAACTAATAAACTTCACAACAAATCCTAAATCATTAAAGTTGCTAACAAACAAAACTAAAAGACTAAATAAAATTAACCACATCAATTAAATATCTTCACCCCCCCCAAAAAAAAAAGATGGTCTCAAACTTGCATAGAATTCTATCTGAATTTAGGGAGTTTTTTAATAATATTAATCAAAACTCTAATATTATTGATCCAAAGGAAGATATTAGAGCCTTTATTAATAAATATACTGACAAAATATTATCTATAGAACAAAAAAATACTATTGACAAACTTATATCTCTCAAAGACATTCAGACACAAATTATCAAATTAAAACTTAATAAAGTTCCAGGTAATGATGGCATTATACCATAAATATATAAAATATTACCTAATAAAGCTTTATATTTACTAAATGAAGTTTTCAATATCTCAAAAAATTTTAACAAAATCCCACCTTCTTGGAAATACATTTTTATTTCTCCCATACTTAAACCTAATAAAGACCCCACCAAATGTTCTTCATATAGACCAATTTCTTTACTTAATATAGATTACAAAATGTTCATGTCCATATTTGCAGACAGATTAAAATATATTTTACCAAATTTGATAGATGAAGATCAAACAGGATTTATAGTAAATAGGAATTCTTATGATAACATTAAAAGAACATTAATTTTGATTGAGTTGGTCAAACATTTAAATAAAAATCTAACATTAATTAGTTTAGACATTAACTGTGCATTTGATTCAGTTAACGGGGACTACTTATTCACCCTTTTAGAAGAACTAAACTTCTCCCATAACTTTATAAATCTAATGTCTCATCTTTATAAAGGTAGTCTAGCATACATTAAAATTGGCACTAGTATTTCTCAAAGCATACTGATAATTAAGGGCACTAAACAAGGATGTCCCCTATCCCCCTTATTATTCACTTTAGTCATGGAACTGTGGGCAAATTTAATCAGATGGGATAATGATATAGTAGGTTATAATTTAAATTCCAAATTATCTTCTAAAATACAAATGTTTGCCAATCATATTCTTCTAACCCTTGCTGATGAAAAAATCATTTATTCAAGTCTTTTTAGAAACATGGATCTCTTTCAAATAAAATCAGGTCTAACCTTTAACAATAATAAGACACAAATTCTCTTAATTGGACCAAAGCAATGTAATCTTCAAGATGAATATAAAAACTATTTAGCACCATCTGATCAATTTCTCTATCTAGGTATAGAAATAGCCAAAAATATTAAAGATATCACACAAATTAATTATAATAAAAATCTAACAACAATGGAATATTTCCTTTTTCCATGGATGAAAGACTCACTGTTATTAAAATGATTTTACTTCCTAAAATACTTTATATTATTCAGTCTATTTATTTACCACCCCCTAATTTGATAATTAAAAAAAATAAATGTAATGTTTCATCATTTTTGTATGGTACCCAAATAAACCCAGAATTGCATTATTACATCATATGAAAAATTGGAATAATGGGGGCATAGATATGCCAAATTTGGAATTTTACTCAATCTCATCCATAATTAAAATGATATCACATTTAATAGATGTTAAATATCAAGCTAAATGGAAAAAAATAATAGAAATGTTAATGGTAGACATATTAAATAATATTAATTCACAAAAATTATCATTTATAAATAACCTCTCTATTTGGATTCTGAAAGATCAGTTCTCTGTTTTCTCTACTCAAAAAATTAAAAGTAATTATTTAACACTCATTAAAATCCTTTAAAAATTTATACTTAAACATAATATATATAAAGAGTGATCATTTCTTCTTTTCCCCTTAGCTTACCCACAAATAATTCTTTTTACTTCTAATTCTATAAAAATGTTCACTTTTCTACAGAAAATTTTAACTTTTTGGTACCAAATGATGTATAACAATGAATTGAAATCAATTAATTCTCTCAATACTGAATTTGAATTTGATTCCTTTTATTTTGGTTAGATTTGCAATAAGGAAGGAAGTTTATTCTAAGGAATATTGAATTAATGTCTTCAACAACAAAGAAAGTAATACCTAATTTAATACAATATATAATTTTATCAGTTCAAAGTATCTCTCCAAATACTAACAAATTATCATATATATATATATATATACATATATATATATATATATATATATATATATATATATATATATATATATATAGCTATAAAGTCTAACTTACATGTTTTCCCTGACAGTTATTGGAATTCTTTCTATTCCATTAATGGCCAACGTCCTACAGATAAAGATAAAAGTAATATATTAAAATCATCAAGTTTAACTACTTCCTCACTCAGATGGAACATATTTACATGGAAATATTTGAACAGATCTTTTATTACTCCTTTAATAATGAGTAAAATTGAAAAATAAAAAAGATGTAAATTGCTGGAGATGTAATAAGCATTTGAATGCAGATTGGTCTCATATTGACTGTACTGAATTTAAAAAAAATTGGGAAGATATAAATGATTTTATGCAGGCGATATTTACAGATAACTTTACTTTATCTAAATCTCTGATATTATTTAATACTCCTGTACCAGTTTGTATTAAAACATCTAATTACCCTTTGGTTTGGTCTATATTATCTATATCCAGAAAAACAGTTACAAGGAATTGGAAATCACAATCCTCTCTATCATTACAAGAATTTAAACATCTACTTAATGAAATTTGTTGTCTGGAAAAACTGACAATCAAGTACAGATGTTCTAGGAATACTTTATGTATTTATTTATTTTACATTTGTTAACCGGGCTAGTCCAACTGGATATATTTACATTTTCAGCAGAGGCTCGGGGAGAAAAGCTGCACAGTAACTTTTAAAAGTTTATAATGCACAATTATAAGAGAAAAAAAAATGTAAGACAAAAATAAATGAGAGAACAGTAGTTACAAAGTCATACTATTTACGCAAACACCATATTAAAAAAAATATTTACACAAATATAAAGAAAACAATTAGTTAAAAATAATTAGAGAGCCTTAGCTAAAGAGAAGCATGCTAATTAAGAAATACAAAAACTTTGAAAGGAATAAGATGCTCTTACATTAAGATATGTGAGGTTGTTTACAATACATTCACAGTTATTTCATCTCCTATTTGCAACAATAATTTAAAACAGTTACTGCTACCCAGGGGTAAGTAGTTTTAAAAAGGTGAGGGGAGGCAGGATAGAGAAAATGGCAAAAGAGAATGCAGACAATTAGTCAGGGTAAGAGCAAGGGCATAACCAGTGTGTTTTAAGATGTTGCTCCAGCCTTTGCTTAAAGAGTGGGACGGAGGGAAGTACCGTTAGATCTGATGGCAACATGTTCCAATATTTTCCAGCAGTATTAGAAAACAAGGAGTCACCTGCCAAGTTATTAGACTTGGGAATGCTAGCCAGTAGTTTAGTGGAAGAGCATAAGGAATTGAGGTTTGCATAGGGGGTAATAAGGTTAGAGAGTATTGGTGTGTTGTTAGGTTGGTAGAATATCCTATGAATGATGGTAAGTTGGGAAAGTATCAGAATGTTTTTTAGTTCAAGACAGTCAAGCTGCTTTAGGTTTAGACAGTGGTGAGTTCTGAATGGGTTCCCAGTGGCAAACCTGGCAATATTATTATAGGAGTTAGTTAGTTTAGTGAGATTATTTTTCTTTAGGTTAGTATATATGGGGGAAGCATAAAGAAGAGTGGAGATTAGATGGGAGTGGGCAATTGTAGTTCTGGCTGTTGGTGTTAAGAAGGGTTTTATTCTATATAGGGAGCCCAATTTTCTATTTACGGTTTTTATAGTGTTATTTATATGATTGTCAAATATAAGGTTATTGTCAATTAAGACTCCTAATAGTTTGGTGGTAGAGTCTGGGGTTATAATGGTGCCATTATTTGATTTGATTGAGAAACTGAATTTGATTTTGATTCCTTTTTTATACTACCTATAGTATTTGGAACAAAGTTTATGAACTATTACAAAAATAATTTAAATTTCAGCTGATATTTAAGAGTTATGGTAAACAATTTTGTATATAGCTAAATTTTACTTAATTCTGTATATGATCATTTTTTTACATAATTTAAAATGGTTCCTTCTTTATATATTGATTGTATTTTCAACAGCACTTCTAATAAAATATTTAAAAAAAAAACAAATGTCTCAGTCACAAGCCAGTACATCTGGCACTGAGAAGGTTGTCTGCACAAACACTGCGAACATCACACCTCTAACACCACCCACACCTGTACAACACACTCCTACATATGTGGAGGTTCTCAACAAAAGCATACCTAAACAAAAGAGACTTCCGAAGCAAACACACACACACACATCACAACACGCAGCACCAAGCATCATACATAGTACACATGCCCGTGTCTCACAGCTTCTAAGGCCCAGCCACAAACCCAACATACTAGTCATAGCAGACTCTATTGTGAAACACACAGATGTGCCCCTCACTAAGCTAGACAAGGTGAAAGTCATGGTAAGTTGCTTGTCGGGTGCTAAAATTCACCACATCACATCTGCACTCAAGTCTCTTAACAACAGGTACTGTCATGACTCTATCATAGTCCATGTTGGTGTGAATGACGTGATATGTATCTCTCTGGACTATATGAAGACTGACATGATTGAGCTAGCTGAATATGTGTCCCAGGCAGATATGCCCCTAGAGCAGCATCCTACCATCATCCAGAATGATGCCTCAATACAAACAGAAAATGATTGACTTTAGCAACTGGCTTAGTTTTTTGTGTCATTCTAAGGGAATACAGTATCTGACAGCCTGGTAGGACATGATATTGTAGTACCTTCTTAGTTGGTGGTAAGAAATACAACATCAAGGGTAGATTCAATTGTATTTATTTATTTATTTAACATTTGTTTACCAGAAAAGTCTGACTTGGAACGAAGCAAATTTTCAGTTCCAGAAGCATGTCTTTGTAATGTAGGAGGAAACCGGAGCACCTGGAGGAAACCAACATGAATGCAGGGAGGACATGCAGACTTCACACAGAATGCACCCCAGCTGAGAACTGAACTGGAGAACATCTTGCTGTGAGGTGACAATGCTACTGCTGCACCACTGTGCCATCCACAATGCAGTTTGTGTTTGGTTTTGGACCTGACAAGAGCATCCATGCATTTGCCTTGTTAATAGTAAGCACTAGCTTACAGTAATCTTTCGTAGTGATAGATAGGAATATAGTAATATTAGTTTAGATGTTTTCTGTATTTATGTGAGACTGTCCTAGAAAGTTTTTTTTAAATATTTCCTGTGATTCTGAACTCTGTTGTCACTGTGTTGAGTTACTGAGTATTGTCTTGTCCTTTTATTATTTATTATTAAATATATTTCAACCTTTTAATTGTGTCTGGTTTGCTTAGAGATATTTAAGCTCCTAGAGTACTTGCATATGTATTTGGTGACACTGTATATGCCACTCCAATAGCCTAGCTGTTGATCACACTTACCATTTGGATAATGGTAACATTACACAGTAGAATTAGTCACCCTTTGGGAAGGGCTTTATAGTAGTTGAAAAAGTAGTGGTTGGTGGCAGCTGGTACTACCTTATATGTTGGGCAGAAGGGGGCATGGCTAGTAAACCTGTGCCAGCCTTCCCCAGGAGTGTCTATGTGTTTGTATATAAATCAAGTCTCAAAATGTGTGTGTCAGCTACTTGAGCAGGGACACGAAGCACTGGTTGGACAGAGAGGGTGCTGGAGGTCTTAGCTTGGCCACTCGGCTGAGATTCTAACCCTATAGCTGTGCCAGTGGGGAGTCTTATTGGGAATCTGGAGAAAGAGGGAGAAATCAGGCCCAGACTGACTGTGATCTCTGTGTGCTCTTAAGGGAAATTGTACTTTACTGTGTGTGTATTTGTCATCCTCCCAATGTGCACGTCCCTCACTGGTGCTAGTGGTGAGGATTGAGGCTCCTTGATTATAGGGCCAGTGCAGGGGTCCATTTCTAAAGGAGTGACTTATTTAGCCATGCATCAAACCAGTGATGGATTTTACATAGGAAAAACAGAGTGCAAACTTCGAGATCATCTGAGCATCTCTATAGGATTAATAAAATGAAGTTGCACAATGCTCTGGCTAAACAAATTTCTATCAGCCCAGGCCACTGGTTTAAATTTAAATTATTGACCAAGTTATTAACGATGAGAGAGGTGGCCCCTGGACTCTTAAACTGGAGGAAAATTAACTATTGTGGCAGCTCAGATAAATGCAGAAAAATATAAGAAACACCAGACCACAGCAGATAGTATCAAATAAAACTCCAAAGTTTAATCCACAGTACAAAAATGGTGAGCGCTTTCATAGCTTAGATAAATGCTTACAAGTTCCCAGGTCTGAATGATTGTTGTTCTAGTCAATGTGTTCTTAAAATGAAGGCCTTAGAAAGCTAAAGTTAGGTGTCGAAGTTAACTTTCTTTATGTAGTGGTTCCTTTGGCTTGTTAAGTGCTTCCAAATTTAAATAAATTTAAACACTTCTTTTACATGTATTTCCTTTTTACATAAGGTTTTATTATTTTTATATATGGTGGCATATATATTAAAAATATATATACTTTTTATATATATTTTTTTATATGTAATAATTGCACACAGGTAATTTGCTTTTATTTTGCTTATATTCTGTCAGTGGGACTTTAAGTTGTTGATTGCTATGATCATGTGATTTTTCTGGAGCCTTATTTAAAATCTGCAAGTACTTTTTAAACTACTGTCTGAAGAAGTTCCACAATTTGGTTTGGGCAAAAGAGCTTACAATAAAATATTTTTGTGTTAGTTCTCTAGTCTGCTGCCTATACCCTTTCTGTTGATTTTTGGGTTGACATAATTGACAGACTATGTTGCTTTGCCAGCGATGGCCTTCATCTGTTTTCCCTGGGCATCAGGCTTCTGGCAAAGGCTCTTGCCTCCCCCATAGTGCCTTTTTTGGACAAAGTCATGAGCACAAAATTACCAACATGAAAAATTCTTCTAAGCGAAATTTAAAGGCCATGCTGTCAAATGCTAGGAGTCTTAGCATGAAACTGCACTCATTGCAAGCATTCCTTACCCTGGAGGATGCTAACATTTGTGCAGTCACTGAAACCTGGTTCAAAGCTGTGGAGAGCACCCCAGCCTTACCAGGTTCTCATCCTACCATACTTTCAGACCCCAAACAGAGGGCTACAAAGCCAAAGGAGGTGGAGTTTCAATATTTATCAAAGACATACACATCTCCAAGCTGGTCAGACAGTATGACGTGCAGGCAACACTCCAAGTGCAGTTAACTGTTGACAAAACCCCTATTCAAAACATAGCTAGCTACAGACCCCCAACCATGACTCAAGACGCCCGCTCCACCTATCTGGAATTACTTGAATCCATCAAGATTCAGCCCTCTACCCTGATCCTGGGTGACTTTAACTACCCAACCATAGAGTGGAAGACCTGTTCTAGACCAAACATGAATGCCCAGAGATTCCTTGACTTTGTCAATGCCAATGCATTGGATCAGCTGGTTGACAACCCTAAGTGCGGTGAAAATATCCCGGACCTGGTACTAACCAACATGAGTAGCCACTATAGCACCCCTACAGTGTCATCCTCTTTGGTAAGATCTGACCATAAAGCAATCACCTTCAAAGTCACCATCTCCCCTGACCCCCACCCCCCCAATCAGGGTCATACAAAAAAACTTAAGCAGCTTCTCGGCCATCGTTCCTTCAGTAGGAACTAGCACTAATGTCCAAGCCTACATCAAAAAACTATATGAGCACCTACATAGCTGTATGGACTTAGCAATACCTGACAGGACCAAATCATCTTCCTCAAGGAAGAGTAAACCTGTCTGATGGACAGCAGCAATAAACAAACTCTATAATAAAAGGAAAAAATTGCTGCCCGGGACCAAGAAGGAGCAGGTGCCAAGTTGGATGCAATCTCTCTTTTGTCTGAACAAGCAAATAAGTTCAATGGTGAAATCCTCTAAGGCTAACTTTGAGTCCAAATTGGCAACATCCACTAAGGACAATCACAAGGCTTTCTTCACATATGTCTGCAGTCTGAAAGGTAACACTCAAATCTGCTCTGAACTGGTAGTCAGTAACACCACATCCACAAACGCTGTAGATATAGCCAACCTACTGGCAGACAGGTTCAATGAAACCTCACCCCCCCTGTCCCCCCCATCAGTAAACCAGGATATGCTCAGCACTTGCCCCCCTCCCCTCATCACCAAGGATCAGGTGTTTAATGCCCTCTCAGAGGCAAAAAATACAGTCTCTATGGGACCCGACAACAGCCCTGGTTGTATCCTACAAGAACTCAGGCATGAGCTGTCAGCTCCATTAGTCTGAGCACCGGCTTTATCCCAGCTGAATGGAGAACAGCCGCTGTGATCCCGCTACACAAAGGTGGAGCAACCACTGACCCAGGCAATTATATGCCCATCAGCCTAACTAGCCTGATCTGCAAGGCCATGGAATGCATTATCACGGACCTTATAAACAAGGACATCGGTAACCTTCAAATGCTTGACCCCACACAGTTTGATTCTGTCAAAGAGAGATCATGCCTGTTAAACTTGATTGACTTCTTTGAAACAGTCACCAAAGCCATGGATGACACCACCTACCTTGACTTAACCAAAGCCTTTGACACTATTCCCCACTCAGGCAGAATAGATAAACTCTACCAGCTAGGCATCAACCCGTATGTTACCAGATGGGTAGCTAACTGGCTCACAGGCAGAACCCACTCAGTCAAAATAGGGGAAGCCACCTCTAGTAGTAGACTAGTAACACGCGGTGTACCCCAAGGATTGGTCTTGGAGCCTCTACTGTTTGGGATATACTTTTCTGAGGTGCAAGCCAAAACCAGTGGTCTGTGGCTGACCAAGTTTGCAGATGACAACAAGCTGGGTGCTGGCTTAAATTCCCCTAGTGATGTGATCATCCTCCAAGAGGGCCTTACCCAAACTAATGACTGATGCCAGAAGCATGGCCTCAAACTGAATACTAAGAAATGCATCATTATCCCCTTTGGGTAAAATGTAGTCCACACTAATTATCACATTAATAACAACATACTAAGCACACAGTCAGCCGTGAGGGACTTGGGCACCCAGGTTGATAGCAGCCTGACGTTTGACCATCAAGTTGCCTCTGTTGTACGGAAGGTTTTCTACATGGCCCACCTCATAGGTAAGGGTATTTCATCCATGAACAAGGAGGTCATAACATCCCTGTACTCCTCCCTTATCAGACCCATTATTGAGTACAATACCCCCTTTGGCATGTACCTTGCCAAGCACATGCAGCAACTGGAGAGACCACAGAGGTTGCTGACCAGGAAAATCCAGGGTCTCAAACACCTGTCCTATACTTATAGGCTAAAAGCCCTTTCCCTCTACTTAGTCTCATACAAACTGCTCAGAGGTGGCCTGTGTCTGGCATACAAGGCCATCTCAGACCCAGCCTTGATGGAGTTGCTGCATAACCGTAAGTCAAACTCCACTCACACAACCTGCACGCAAAGCCTCAACCTGGTCTATGACCTTAATAGAACTTGTCGGTGGGATAGATTTCTGTCCCAAAGACTCCCCCATCTATGGAATATACTCCTTCTCCATGTCAAGCATAGTACCTCTCTAGCCCTCTTTCAGAGAAACCTGAATGACTGGATGGGAAACAGAAAATACACCCCTGAGATCTCACCTGTGCCCCTGGTGGACAGGGGAAACAGGTGCAGACTTTGTGGGGACATGGGCAAAATTCTTGGCCAGGCTTATAAGGGCCTCTGGGCCAATAGCCTGGTATCATCCTATGAACCTATGAATTTCAAGATTTTTAATTATACTGAAATGACTATCACAGAAACTCACCATCATTTATTTCAGTGAGGTTTCAAGTTTGTTCCATCCCAACATGTGGAACTGGTTGGAATCTTGCTAGACTTGAAATTATTTTGTCCTAATATGTAATTCTTCTTTAATTTTTAATGATCAGGACAGCTTGGTCAATACTCAGTCCACGAGGAAGAAAAGTACTTACAACCCCACCCCCCCAAATCTGGTATTATCCTTGTTTGAAAAACAGGGTGGAAAGAGCCTTAGGGCTGTTTTTGAAAGTGGAAAATGTAAATATCACTGCAGTTTAACTAGGGAAGAATGGAGGGTTTTGAATGATTTGGTTTCCGATCCCACAATTAGTCTTATGAAACCAGACAAGGGTGGGAGTGTTGTTTTGATGCTATATGTAAACTATCCAGCATGTGTGTTGAACTTGTTAAGAGTACCAAGTACTTATGAATGCACTTCTGTAAGTGAAATTGATGTGTACTATCATAAAATTGATCTTTGGTTAGAAAATGTATTAAAGGAGGGGAGAATTGATGGGAATTTGTTTCACTATTTAAAAGCTGATAAACCTAGAATGCCAATTATTTTTGGTATTACAAAGGTTCATAAAAATCTTAGTGACCCGGCCCAGACCTATTGTTGTAGCACACTGTTCAAAAACTGAACCCATAGTGAAGGTTATTGATTTTAAATTAAAAAACATATTAACTTCTAGCCCCCATGTATTAAGGGACTCATGGCACTTTTTAGAAATTATTAGAAACACACAATTTTCAGAAGGAGGTGTTTTCCACTATTGATGTAAGGGATTTATTTGTTGTAATCCTGCACTTGTTTGGTATTGATTGGTTTGAACAGATGTTATTTGAACTTACATCTGATTCTAATACTAAATTGAGGCCCTGGACATTGTACTGAGATACGATGTTTTTAAATTTGAAGGGGAATTTTACCATCAGACACAAGGGGTAGCAATGGTAGCTGTTTGTGTGTGTGTGTGTGTGTGTGTGTGTGTGTGTGTGTGTGTGTGTGTGTGTGTGTGTGTGTGTGTGTGTGTGTGTGACCCCAACGTATACCAATATTGTTTTATTGTTTTGGGAAAGGAATATCTTGTTTCCTTCCACATTCTCACAGTACTGGGAAATATATTTAAGATTCCTGGGTGATATTTTTATGATTTGGTACTGGTCTCTATCAGTTTTACAGGAATTTGTTGAGTTTATAAACTCCACCACTACATTTTTAAGGTTCACCCATAAATTTTCACATGACAGCATAGATTTTTTTGGACAGAAATCTATATACAAACAAAACTGAGGGTTGTTTTTCTTCAAATGTATTTGGAAAAGAGACATTCTGTAACAGTTATTTATATTTTAAAAGTAGCCACCTTTACATACAAAGAATTAGTGTAGTAAAAGGTCAAATGGAATGAACTTCCAGACTTTTTTTGGAAGAACGTGTTTTTTTTCTAACAGATGGATTACTTAATGGAATTACTTTCAGAGAGGGGCTACCCTAGGAATCTTCTCAAACATATCAAAAGTAATGACATCCAGAGAAGAACTGATAGATTCTGCCCCATTTTGAAAGGTGGGGTAGTTAAACCCCATGACAGGGGGAAATAAAAATCAAAACACACGTAAACATTTTTTTGCACTTATACTGATGGGGTAAAGTATGTGAAAGATATTGTTAAGGAAAAATGGGAAACCCTTACATATTTTGAAAATATAAGAGAAGTGGTGAAGGTATTCCCTAGTTACACTTTTAGACATGCAAAAAATATAAAAATGGTGTTAGAGTATAGTTGCACAAAAGATCTTAAGGGGAGTGATACAAGAAAATGTAACTTATGCAACTATTGTTATTTAATTTTTGACAAACCAACACTTCTGGTTGGTCAGAAGAACTTGGTTATTATAGCTTACTTCAGGCCAATTGTTGGACAGATGCTGTGGTATATCTTGCTACATATTCAACTTGTGCATTCTACATCAGCAAAACTGAGAGGTCTTTGAGGGAACAAATTTATAAACATGAATACACCATTAGAAATCACAATCTTATGAATGTGTTGCATGCCACAGTAAAGGTTGCAACAAATTTTAAAAGTTTTTAAGTTTTGTTTTGGAAAAAAATTCTATTTCACCTTTTTCAGGATGGTGGAAAAATATTTTAGGATGTAGGGAGTTATGGTGGCAATTGTATTTTGCGACTCGTATTCCACTGAGACTTAATGAGGCAGCGAATATTATGTGCCTTTTAAGAAAGGGAGCAAGCATGGTTTAGGCACCACAATGTGTAGAACAATTGTACTGGTTAAACTGAAATTAATTATTGTACAGATACATTTGTATTCGGTAGTATTAACTAAGTTACATTTTACAACATTTTTACTTCTTAGTTTACAACAGTTTTTAGTGTAGTGTTTGTTTAAGCTTTTGACTCAGCAAGTCACATGACATGGCTTTGTTACATAATGGCTGACACTGATACAAATTTTGTATTCTGATGAAGTCTGTGGTGGAAAATGTTTAATATATGTTAAAATTTTATACATTTATTATTTTTTGTCCTCCCTTGTCAGTCATCCTTTCTGCATATTTTTTATTTAGGAAGCTATGTAAACCATACAATATATAGACAAAAATGAGCAGTGTACTTCTGTGATACCTGATGCAGCTATAGAAGTGCAGACAAGTGGTTCTGCATCACTACCAAAAACTCTGGCAACATTAATGTAAAGGAAAATAACCACTTTATTAGTTACGTACTTGATAATACAAAGTCCTGTTATAAATGCAGTTACGAAGAACAGTGAACACATAATGGTGCAAGTACAGCAATTATGGATAAAAGTCCTAAAAAGAGAGAGAAAATAGGGGTGAAAGTCAGTGATGCTTACAATTTTAACTATTTACATGTCATCTGTAACTTACCTGGTATTACCTGGTTGAGAATGGCCTTTCAGAAACTTCAGTCCATGTAAAGCAAATGAGGATTATGAGCAATGTTTACAAGACAACCAAATGTGTTATAAGTACAAAACTGGTGGCTACACCATGCTATGCTTCAGACAGAAGGAATGTTGTCTGGAAACGCATCATATATGACCATAACATTATGACCATAAGAAGAAATCAGATGTAGTACAGTATGGAATGACTACAAAGGCACATTACCCTTATCTTTCATGTATCACAAACAGCTGTGTTAAAAGTATAATATTACCAGTGTACAGATACATGTTAAATAGTATAGTAAACATTATGCTAAGATGCTGTTAGTACAATCCTCGATATTTGCTTATTCATACTGAACAAGAATATAACTATTCCTTTAGATAGGTGAGCTATTTATTCTTGCTAGGAACATTTAGCTTTCCTGTGTTGAGCACCAGACAGTTTTTGTTTCTACATGGATCCTATCCTAAGGAGCCAAAAAGAAAACCCATTAAGCATTTATTACACCAAAGTGGTGTATGCTAACTGCAAAATACATGTGAAAAGCAGCTACTTACATGAGTGTGGTGTCACACTGTTGTATTTAAAGTGAGAGTGTCATCACCTGGGCTAAAGGTCAAATCATATTCAATGCTGGGGAAGTTGCACACCATACTGTACTAAGTGAACAGCCATAATGGTATTACACCTATATCAAGTCAAAGGTACTATAAAGATCTGAAATTAGCTAATATCGTCACTCATCAGGTATACCAGAGAATTCTGTAACAAGCAATGACCATGCATTTCCTCAGCAATTGTTTACCTTGGCTGTCTTGCTGTCATTTACCTTTGCATTTCACTTTTCTTTTAAGGAAGATCACTTCCTAAAACTGCACTTAGTCATAACCCTACCAGTCAGGGGCAAATAACATAAACAGGGACAAATTCACAAATAATCAGGGACAATGAGGGACAGTTTCAAAATGTTAGTACTATTAACTTGAAACATTGACAGAATAAGAGAATGCAAATTAATATACATTTTCTGAAGTGAAATAAGTCTATAACTCTAAGTGTATTGTCATTATTTATTAAGTGTAATTCACCATCTTTTCTCCAAAGGTCATCTGTTTTAGGAGGGATTAAGAGGAACAGAGCTAAAAATTCAGTCAAAATCAGGGACGTCCCTTAAATTCAGGGATGGTAGAGAGGTATGCCCTCAATAGTCATAATATGCTCTGCCCTGATTATTACTATGCAGGACGTTCTGCTTCCTTGCTGATGTGCTGACATCACATTGGGGTCAGCAGATTCCAATACCTATTCAGCAAGAGGAAGAAGGGTGATGAGAAAGAGAGAGGAGTTTCAGATTGGGGTAGCTTTACTTATATTTTTGTCTAATTTTTAATGCTAAGATTAGTTATACGTTGGTTTTAATCAGGTCTTCAAATCCCCATGCATTCGGCATCCCTTTTATGTGGAAACAAATGTGAAGATTGCTTCTGTTTCATTGTCACACAAACACATCACATGCAGCACAAATCCCATAACTCTTGAATTGATTTTGCCTAATATCGTCATGATTTTTGCGGAATGCCTTGATTTTGCCTCATATTATTTTTACCTTCTCAATCCCTTATAAAAATTTTAATTTTTAATAGCTCACTGAGGATTACAGTCTGACACTAATGCTCAGTATTAAAGTTTTATAGTTTATAGTTCATTTTCTCAGGAAAATGCATGCTAATGCAAAACCTATTCCATTAATAAATGGACATACTTCACTCAGTCTATGCACAGCATTAACATATTTACTTACTTAAAAAACACAGAGGAAAGACACCTAACCTTCTAGTACAAGAAGTACAAAACAGATCCAACTTTGCATCATCAAGGTGTCAAACATGATGATACAAAGACAAAAACTGCTACCCTCTTAAGTCGTTGCAGAGACAAAGTTTGCAAGCAGGAAATAACAGTAAAATGCAAAAACAAAATATCCAGTAAATTGTATTTGCAGAGTGGGAGGCCATCTTGTCATCTCAGAGAAAAAAAAGAGAAAAACTGCAGGTATGTGCAGTTTGCACCTGATCATTAAAGAGACTCGTGTGAAATTAACTACTGTGAAAAAACTCATATGACTCTTGGACCTAAGAGATACAGCACTAAGTACACACTGATGGATAAAATTATACAAGTATTGGACATACACAATGATCTGTCTCCATTCTACCTTACAAAATAAAGTATGCGTTTGCTACAAAAAAATAGCTAAGTTTGCATCCAGCTTTCCAAACCAAACTCACTACTGCCTAGCACTAAAGCAAACGTTGGTTGGCTCAAATGACCTAATTACCTTGCCTGCTCCCAACTACTTGATGCCTGTATAATAATACACAAACCTAATCCTTGTCCCTCACTACAGATCATCCTCAAAAACTATTATTCACATAAGTATCTCCATTGACACACAAATGTCTCCTGACCAATGCCAAATCTCACAACAATGCAGATAACTCAATGTATGTTTCCAGGCACTGGAGCTCATCCTATTTAGCCTAAAACAAAACAGTATTACTACAGGCTTTAAGCGCAACCTAAAACAACGCTTATCTTCCCCATGGCTATTCTTATGTTCCCACTCTGACTAAACTCATCCTTCCTTCTTTTACTTTCTCCAACCTCTTTTATCACATTGTCTTCAGTTTTTTTTTATTTTTTTTTTATTTTTCCTCCTCCTTTACACATTTCGTTATTCCCTTACCTGGCTTATCAATCCTCTCCTTTTCTCTACCTTCTCTCTTTTTTCCTCTGTTCATCTCTTTATTTATCTACATTATCACCTTACTTCTGTACATTTTCTACCACTTATCTTTTTCTGCTTGTATTCTTGCTTTGCCTCCTACTATTTGTCACCTGCTGTATGTCTTGAGGTACTTTTATATCTCTGGTAATAATAATCAACTTTATTCATATTAATATGACCAACTGAATATATGTAAAATATTTTACTTTACTGTTTAATATTAGCAGTTGATATTTATTATTTTTATGGGCCTCTGCTGAAAATGGAACTTGTTGGCCAGTTGACCTTTCCTAGTAAACAAAGGCAATACATAAACAAATACATTTGGATATATGAATCAATAAAAACCTATGATCTGATGTTGTCAATCTTCATTCATACTTGACTGTTGGGTTCAGTTCCAATCCTCGGAACTGACTAGGCTGTAATATCAAGCTTACGCCAGCCAAAAACTCTTGAGCTAAGGCTACCCATACTGCCTCTCTGCCCTTTACCCCAGATCTCATTTGCCACATAGAAAGTCGGACCCTTCAGCCATGCTTTCAGCTAAGTGATAACTTTTTTGATTATAAAAAGATATTTGTCTATCCCTTTTTACTAGTTTCTTTCTTTCTTACTTCCTAAGGCTGTAGTTAGTGTGTGTTAGTTGTTTATAACTTGTATCTAACCGCCTTGTACTGTTGAGACTACCCAAACTCCTATGGTGCTGACCTTGTCTTCAGTACCGATGACCTCCCTGGCACCAGAAATGGTCTCCTTAAATGTTTCTGTTCCATCTTCCCCTGACCAAGTAAGTACCTGTTCAGCTAACCAAGGTGCTGAAGGTCGAAGTACTAAGTACCCCCAGGACTAGAAACTCCCATCTATAGACCCTTTTTTGGGTCAGCAATTAAGCCCCTTTGTAGATAGACAGGAATTGACTTCAGGGATGTCCATCTGCTTCTCCAGGAGTCTTTCAGAACTGGACATAGTTAGATTGGTGGATCAGATCTTGGCAGCCAGAGGTCTTCAGGGTCCCCCCCACACCTCCCTCCCTCCTGGAGTCAAGGTTTACTCTCCAAGGACTCTCACTTACCTTCCTCCTTCAACCTCTCCACAGGTCTTGGAACATTCCCGGTTCCAACTACTTCAGTACCGATGGTGGATCTCACCTTGGTACCGGAATTGACTCTGTGGTCTTTGGCTTTATTGGAGCCATCACACACACAGGACCATGATTTGGCTGCTGGCTCCAGGATCCCAGGATCAGCTTCAATGTTTTCCATGGCACCGTTTATACTTTCAGGTGCCCTGGCAGTTACAAGTCCTCTCTCATCTCCTACTCTCGGGGGGAAGCTCTTTGGAGTGGGGTGTGACCCTGATTCTGAGGTTGTCTTTCTCTGTTCTGGGCTCCCATCCCTCTTTGAGTGGGCCTGCCTTCCAGATTATGGAGAGAGAGCCCTAGCCTCAGTAGGCCAACAGTTGGAAACATCCTCATTGGAGTGTCACATTTATGTATCCTCTGGCTCACAGCTGTCACAATCTGCTACCTCAGAACAGTGGGCACAAGAGCAATAAGATACCTAACTGCAGGGTCCTCTATCTTCGGAGTCCTCCTCAGACCTTCCACCCGAGGAGCCACCCCATAAGAGATTGTGTAAGAGGAAGTACCTGGATTCTCCTGAAGAATCACTTACTGAGGGTACAGATTTCGACGAAGGGGAAGGGTCTCCATGGTCACCCCCTGAAGATGTCTCCTTTAGTGACATCCTAGAAATTCAGAAACAGCAGGGTGATTGGAAGTCCTCAAACACATCCTCTGAGGAATCTGTCTTCTTGCAGGCTTTTTGTGCCCAGCCATCTACTTCTTGGGTGACCCCACCCCACATATGAACTAATCAAGCCCTTCATGCAGCGTGGGTGGAAGGCTCGTGACACTATAAAGCCAATCCCCCGGAGACCTGACATAATTCTCTCACCCCCGGAAGATCAGCCCCACTGGTCAAAAGGTCTAGCAGTGGATGCCATGGTGGTAGTGGCAGCAATGAAAAAGGAATTTGCCAAAGAGAGTTCAACAGTCCATCCTCCAAACCAAAAGTCTGAGACGATTTACAGATTTGGGAAGTGGGTCTTTGCTTCATCGACCTTCGCTATTCAGTCTTTGAACTTCTTGGGACACTTTACCCAACTCCAAAGAGATCTGATAACTGAGTTCTCACAGACCTTAGCAGGAGCAGTGTCTGATGAAGTCTGGGATAAGGATGCCTCCCAGCTTGCCACCCTGGAGTCAATCTTCAACTCGTCTACATGACTTATTGCACATACAGCCGAAAGGATGTCCAGGGAAGTGGGTACAGGCTTTGCCATTATGCGCCACACCTGGAAACACTTGTGTGATTTTGCAAACCCCTTTAAGTCTTCCTTTGTCAATACTCCAGTGGTCGCTACTTCATTGTTTGGTCCAAAAGTCAGTGACACATTAGCCAGGTGTGAGAAGGATGGATAGACCCTTTCTGCTGTGGGTGTGCATTTTTCCACTCCTCAGTGACCTTACTCCAGGAATCAGAGGGGTGGAAAGCTGTGGTTTAAGAAGGCCTAAGGGCCTTTTTGGGATACATGTGGTGAGTATTTCCCCCAGAGCGGAGGGGGTAACTCTTCAGGAAGATGCCCCTCCCATGGCAGAGGGGGCCGGTGTAACCAGGGTGCCAGAGATTCTTCTCTGGACAACCCTACCAGCACTCCTGAGTGGTGGCCCGATTGCTTACCTCTGGAAGCACTCGGGGGAAGATTCTCTCTGCACCACTCAGCCTGGCTTGCAATAACATTTGATTCCTGGGTGCAGGCGATAATTACCACAGGTTACCACATCCCCTTCAATCTTTGCCCTAAACCACAAAAGCAAATCCCCGACATTCCACCCAGTCAGAAGGATATAGCAGCACTAGAGATTCAAAAGCTGCTTTTAAGAAGAGTCATCCAAACAGTCCCACCAGACAAGATAGAATCCGGATTTTACTCAAGATTGTTTTAAGTGCCAAAAAAGACAGGGGACTGGAGGCCAATCTTAGATGTCAGCATGCTAAACAAGTTTGTGTGACAAACAAAATTCCAGATGGTCACGATTCAGTCTAGCCTTCCTTTTCTGGAGGATGATTGGATGTGCTCTATAGATCTTCAGGATGTGTATCACCACATAAAAATGGACAAATGCTCCAGAAGATTTCTCCACTTCCTGCTAGGAGCCAGTCATTACCAATTTCGAGTACTGCCCTTTGCTCTCACCACAGCTCTAGGGTGTTTACCAAATGTATGGCAGTTGTAGCAGCTCACTTAAGGCTACAAGGATTCCAGTTGTTTCCATATTTAGATGGCTGGCTCCTCACTGCCCCCACCAGGCATCTGCTGCTTTACATCTTGGACTATGTTCTACTCCTTGCTGAGTCCTTACACATTTCAATAAACAGAGAAAAATCACAACTATCTCCCACACAGGACATAGAATTCATCAGAGCAAAGCTAAGCATGAAATTCTGGATGGCTTCCCTGCCTCACCACAGACTGGTAAAGTTAAGATCGCAACTGTAAGTTATAGTCTCTCAAGACAAGGTTCCTGCTCAATTAGTCTTGCAACTTCTTGGGTCCATGGCAGCGACAATCACTTTAGTTCCCCAGTGAGGTACCACATGAGGCTACTTCAACGGCTCCTGGCATCACAATGGTCACTGTTAACTTACCCAATGTCTCATCCAGTCATTATAATAAACCGCTGCAGACAGGATTTATCTTGGTGGATGAAACCAGAAGAGAATTTATGGAGTCGCCCCTTCTGCCCCTCTCAGCTCAAGGCTGTAGTGACCACAGATGCTTCCGTGATAGGGTGGGGGGCATTTTCAGGGAAGGACAGTCCAAGGTACTTGGTCCCCTCAACAGGCCAATCTGCATATCAGTGTCCTAGAACTGAGGGCAGTGCTTTTAGTATTGCAAGCATTCCAGTCTGCCCTACCTTCAGGGACAATTGCAATCCAGTTAGACAACATGTCAGTGGTCTAGTACATCAACAAACAGGAGGGAACCAGGTCCTACCCTCTGTGTTTGTAAGCCCTAAGAGTTTGGCAATAGGCAATTGCCTCCAACCACTTTCTGACAACAACACATATCCTGGGGAACTCCAACGTGATTACAGACCAACTGAGCAGATGTATTCTCCTGCCTCATGAGTGGTATCTCACTCCCAATGTAGCAATGAAGATCTTTCATCGATGGGGTCAGCCTTGCTGTGACCCGTTCACCTCTGCCATAAACCACAAATGCAGCAGCTACTTTGCCCTAGTCCCCCCCTCGGGGGAGTCTCGAGAGATGATCTTCTCCACTATTGGCCCCTGGAACTTCTTTATGCCTTCCCGCCAATCCTTCTAATTCTCCAGTTTCTGAGGAAAGCCCAATGGTTGAGAAGTAAACTGATTCGCATTGCACCTTATTGGCCTCGTCAAGTCTGGTTCCCCTTTCTGTGGCCTCACCTAGTTCACCACCCGTGGACTCTGGATCTAACTCCAGATCTGTTATCTCATCCTCGGGGCTTGATCCATCCCAACCTACAAAAGCTCAAGCTGATGGCTTGGTTTCTCCACTTCCAGTAATTTCCAGGTGAAATACTTTCTACTCCCCAGTACAAAAGATACTTCTGGCTTCTCATAAACTGTCCACCAGAAAACTTTATCTTAGCAAATGGAAGAAATTTGTTTTTGGTCTGATAGAAACAGTTTTGATCTTCTCTCGGCTCCAGTTGGTAAGGTCTTGGATTACTTAGCCCCCTTATTTCATTTTGGAGCCTCAACTTCTACCATTCGAGTTCATTTAGCTGCTATTTTGAATTTCCATAATAGATTTGATGACCATTCTTTAATGTCTCACTGTCTTTGCAAAACATTTCTTAAAGGTGCTTTACATTTGAAACTGCCTTTCAAAGATCCCATAGCACCTTAGGACTTAACGTTGGTCTTGCAATGTTTGGTTCATCAGCCCTTTAAGCCAGCAGCCACCTGTGATCTCAAGTTTTTATCTTGGGAGACCCTCTTCCCGGTAGCTATCACCTCCGCCAGAAGAATTTCAGAGTTACAGTCTTTGTGTGTAAAGTATCCATATATCATTTTTCACAAAGAGAGAGCACCACTCAGAACTAATCCTTCCTTTCTGCCTAAAGTAGTGTCAGACTCCAATACCAAACAGACTTTAAATTTACCAGTCATCTTTTCAAATTTCTCAAACAAGGGAGAATATTGCTTGCATTTTTTGGATGTTCACAGACAATTATATTTTTATTTGAACAGAACAAAATCATCTAGGAAATCGGACTAACTGTTTCTATCTTTTTCAGGTACTAGACTGAGCAAACCAGTTTCAAAAGTCACTCTGTCAAAATGGTTGAGAGACTGCATTACATTTGTTTATAGTCAAAACAAACTAGACTTACCAACAAAAGTTACAGCTCATTCTACTAGATCTGTTTCCACTACAGTAGTTTTTCATTCCAGAGCTTTGGTGGATGATATACGCACAGCCACAACTTGGGCTACTCCTCATACCTTTATCACTCATTACAAATTGGATATGGTCTCCAGGGGAAGAGCATCCTTTGGCTCTATGGTGCTCAGGAATATCCTTCCCTTAGGGCCTCCAAGGATCCAAAGTAGCTGGGGACTCTGTCCCAACAGGTCAAGTACGAATGAAGATTAACAACATCAGATAAAGAAGTTATGTCTTACCTCCTCAAGCTTAAAATAGATGTCTTCACAGAATGTCACTTACTATGGTTCAGTATCAGAACATAAAGTGTTTCCTACAAATTTTATTTACCTTTTACACAATGATATGTGGTGCCTATTATGCTATGATGCATTTTCTGTGCTAAATCAATTAATATAATCCAGGCATTATTTTAGTAAGATATTTTTTCTACAGTTATATCACTGAAGCATTCACTGACATTTGGTGACCATTATCATTCGGTGATGTCACTCTAGGGATAACATGTGAATGTGTCCATAGACTTTAATGGATGCACCACTGTGCATGCATCCAGGGGAGCCTGCAGGGTTTTTTGCTGGGGGGTGCAAACCCAGAGCCCCCTCCCCATGCAGCCAATCCAGTGTCCCATTACTTGACTATTTCTCCCCAGTTCCCATAAACACTGTTCAGAACTCTCAGTGTGCATACATTTTATGCTTTACTTCTACAATGGATTACAGATATTTGGATTTAATTTACAACTTTTATTTCAAATTTTATAGCACAAACACTGATAGACATTTGCTAAACCTAAACAAAGCAATAGTCTTACAATGAAAACAGACTTAGCTTTAAAACTTCTCTACCTTTGAAAGTCACATTCACTGAAACAGCATTGAAACCCACATTCAAAGAAGAAGCATGTGGCCAGTGGCAGGTTAAGTTTACCATTGGGTTGTTTTCAAATCATAGGCCACTTGCACACATTTTTAGAACCATGCAAAAGTTATTTGATTCACCTCCCTGATTATATTAATTATAATATATAATAATTGAATTATAGACCTTGTATAATACAGCATCATTTGTTAGAGTGTGTTTTAAGTTTATAGTTTTGAACATTTTTCCAGTAAGCAATGAAACAAAACATATGAACCAATAATGAAAACTGCCCAATTCACATTTCAACCTTAAAGGCCACTCAAACTTCTGTCATTACAAGCCACCAATATCAGTCAATATGCACAATCTCTGCAGAAGTAAAAATCATTCAATTCCACATTAAATCTGAAACTAATGAAGAGGTTCTTGCTAGAAAACAACTTTAATTTCAGTGTTTCATCTACAAATGCAGTGTCTGCTGCCCTTAAAGAAAAAAATTGCCTATGTTACATTAAAAAAAATGGTAAACTTGTATATTGCAATAGGGAATGGGTGGCAAGCTGAAAAACAGGTTCATAGTTATTAGGCTTCTCATCCAAAGGAGGACATACTCAGGACTGCAGCAGCCCACCCCCTTAAAATACAAATCTATATGCTGTGGGAGTAGAACCTACAGCCCTCTATATCAAGATGCAGGTATGCTACCTGCTGTGCTACTAAATCGGTTGCACATTTTAAGCAGATAGCATGAGCAGCAGTAAACTTCTCTTTCCTTGAAGCTCAGGATTCCTTGAAAATGCACTTGAAAATAAATTCCACCTGCTAACTCTAAATAGAGCATTTCATTCAGTCTCTCACACACACACCTCAACGTCTTAGTGTAAGAAATCCGGACAAAAGCCTAAAATAAATAGGGACAAGATTATAAATGTTGCTCTCATGAACTTAAAAAAATTGGTAGAATAACAGGATTTATATTAGTATGCATTTTTCTAAAGGATATGATGCCTTAAACTCAAATGTCTGTTATTATTTAGCCACTTAAAACCTTTTTAGGAGGAATACGGGGCTGTGGCGACCCCTAACGGGAGCAGCCAAAAAAAAGAAGAAGAAGAAGACGGGGCAAAAATCTGGACATTCTGCAAAATCTTGGACAGCTGATGGGTATGCTACCTCCCTCTTACACACACACACACACACACACACACACACACACACACACACACACACACACACACACACACACACACACACACAAACACCTTACCTCTCAATCTTTTAGCACCAGAAATCTGGACAAAGCCTATTATAATGTTAGGGACAAAGGCCCAAAACTAGGGACACATTTAGAAAGTTGCTAGAATAACAGGATTTGTGTTATAATGCATTTTCTGAAGGATATGATGTCTAAAACTCAAATGCATGTCATCATTTAGTAACTTTAATACTTAGCTCATCCCGATGATTTGTAAAAAAAAAGTAAAAGAATTGTTATGCGGAACAGACCAAAAATATAAGGCAAAATCTGGACATTCTGTGAAAATCTGTACACTTTGGAGGTATGACAGAAACATACACCCCCTACCTCCTTAGAAGGTGGATAGAACAAGTTTTGCATTAGTATGCATTTTCTGAAGGATAAGAAGTCTAAAACTCAAATGTCTGGCATTATTTTCTGACTTCAGTACTCAATGATTTGCAAGAAGAGCACAATTTTATGAGAAACAAACTGAAAATATGAGGCAAAAATCTGGACAAATGCGAGATATGACCCCTTCACCTCCTTTACACACACTCCAACCTCCCTGTTACGCACACATACATACACACTCACACACACACACACACACACACACACACACACACACACACACACACACACACACACACACACACACCCCTACCTCCCTCTTACATACACACCCCTACCATATTCTTACTTCATACTCTTGAAGGCAATGTCCAAGGAGCACAAAACAAATACTAAATATGAAGATGTTAGACTTGTATCTAAACTGCAGAAGCAAAACACCATGTACAGGCTCCAAACCTTCTTTAATGCTCCACAAGTTAAAATACACTGATAAAATACAAACAGTACACCAACATAATCCAAGTTAAGCGCTTTCACTTAGGTCAATCCCAAGCTTCATCAGAACATAAAATAAAAAACTGTTAGTCCCTTTTATACAGACTCAAACTGTTATGAACCAATAGTTGAATCTCATACATAATTCATTAGGTCACATTAATCACAATTCTCTTGTAGCTTCCTCTTCATCTAACAACAGTTAAGCAAAAGGTATATATACATTACTTTCACTGGCTCATATATATAAAAAACTTTTAATAAAATTAATCAAATTTAAAAAATATATGTATATATGTCATTCTTGCCTTTCTAAAGCTTGGCTGCCCATGGTTTAAGGACACTATTAATACTTATGTGGTCATTAAGACCATTTTTTTTCATTGAATTTAATCTGAGCTGCTAGTTCAGTTCTTTATATTCTAGGCAGGCTTCCAATAACCCACCCCTGGTATCCTGCCTTATTTGTTCCAAAACCAAAAACTTAAATCTACAATTCATACACTGTCTCTGATATCTGTATAAAGCATTTGTGTCTTTTTTCTGGGAAATTTCATAACAATGTTCATATATTCATTTTTTTAGTGGCCTCTCTTGCCTATATAAAAACTGTGACATGTTTGGCAAATACTAATATATACAACCCCTTTGCTGTTACAATTAAAATGCTCATTGAACTTCATTTTAAATTTCCTAGATGGAAGACTATAGCAATAACCCACACCTGGGTGTGGGTAATGCTGGATTTACCCACGGTTGGTGTGGTTTGGTCACGAGGGCGAAGCCTGAGTGGCCAAACAAAGCCAACCGTGGGTAAATCCAGCATTACCCACACCCAGAAGTGGGTTATTGCTATTATACAATGACATTATTTAAGAAAAAAAATAATTACTTTTCTTAAATAATGGCATTGTATAATGCCTCCTTGCTGCCCGGTATTCTGCGGCAGTTCTGATGTACTGCGCATGTGTATGCCTACGCAGTACATCAGAGCTGTGGGCAAAAGCAATGGAGAAAGCAAGATCTCCGTTGCTTTTTACAAACTGTCTCGCTATGTTAAATGGGTTTAACATAGCGAGACAGCTTTAAAAAAAGCAACGGAGAATCTCTGTTGCTTTTTTTTTAAGCTGTCTCGCTATGTTAAACTCATTTAACATAGCGAGACAGTGTGAAGCAATGGAGATCTTGCGTTCTCCGTTGCTGTAAAAAACGAGTTATAGTAATGGAAAAAGTCCGGGCGGCAGGACCTTTTTCCATTACTATAACTCTGATTTACAACATGCACACTGACCAATCAGGGTGCACTTTTTTGAATATTAATGGGGGGGGGTCATTGTATAATAATACTTTCTTGTTACACACACACACACACACACACACACACACACACACACACACACACACACACACACACACACACACACACACACACAAACAGTGACAAAATGATGATTAAAAATAAATCTAGGACTACTGTTTAATAATTGCTTAAACTAGGTGCACCCCAACAAAAAGCATAAAGATTGCTGCTAGCTTTTCCCAAGGAGGAATGTACAGTAACTCATTCAAAAAGTATCCTTTCTCCCTGTATGCACTTAAGCTATCTTCATTCCCTTATTAAATAGTTTAAAGCTTGCCATTGAGAGAAATAAATATATTTCATGAGACTATACATTCTGCCTGAGACAGATGTTAATCAGTACTGAAAGCAGTGATTTACATTAATGTAGAAGTTCAACTACCAAGGGTAGGAGAAAGCATTTGTACAAGGTAGGTACTTCTTGTAGGTTCTTCTAAGAATGCTATAGTTTTGTTCAAATAGATCTCACTCCAATTATGTCAAAATCTGCTTCTTTTAGTACATCAGTAGCATTAAATGAATTGAAGGTCTCACCTTACCTACAACACAGAGTTAGAAATTAGAAATATGACAATATGGCAATAGCACTATTACCTAGACTACAATGTAGATTATTCAAAAAACAGAAGTCCTACACATAAATACATTTTTGAGATACTGAACAATTCTTAGTGAAGTGTTCTTGGATAAATGATAAAACAATTCATTGTTGCCAGTAGATAAATAGAACAGCTCCATTACCAGACCTAAGGATACCTGAACCTCCAAAGGTTTAACCATATAAAATTTGCAGGGAACTTTTGTTCATACTGACAGTGTGCAAGACACTCTGTAAGACCCCAAATATAAAATGCAGCTGTTGAGACTGTACCATAACTAAAATGCAGCTGTTGAGACTGTACCATAGCTAAAATGCACTCTTCATTGTACTCCCCATGTTTAATTGTAGAACACACACACATGCATGCAAACACACACACATGCACATGCGTGCACACACACACACACACACACACACACACACACACACACACACACACACACACACACACACACACACACAAACACACACCCATAAACACCACATTACCTACCTACTATTTACACACACTCACACACACACCTACCTACCTACTTAATTAAACACACACATACACACACACCTGTTAAACACTTAAACACACACATGTACACACCTACCTCTAACTTGTGCATTCATCCATAGTTCAAATGCCTTCTGGAATTCAAATTCCGCATGCACGGAAGATGAAGACGTAAACAATTGGTCGCACAGATGCAGAAGATTTTTATCTTCTGTGATCGGATGCAAAGGGCGTTCTTAAAAAAGAAAGCCCTTAAAAATGTATATATATATATATATATATATATATATATATATATATATATATATATATATATATTTATTTATTTATTTTTTAAACTAAAAAAAATCTTCCAGCCAGCCAGTAGGCCTAGTGCTGGAACTGGCTCTGATCCAGGGGGGAGGGTGCAAGTGCACCCCCTTGCACCTCCCTGCAGGTGCCCTTGCATGCATCCTAAAGCTATCCCTGTGATGTGATTACTAAGGGATAAATTTCATTTATAAAGGTGGCTCTTTAATCAAAACATTTGCAAAGATTTTTTTTATACAGAAATAGCTCCCATAAAACCATAATGACAGACTAAAAAAATGCATCATGCTGCTTAAGCTACCAAGTGCATTAATGCACATATAAATATTAGAGAAGGATTTTCATTTTATACACCTCCTCCCTTAGTGGTTCCACAGTAAGCGATACAATCAGTTTGCAACCAAGAAAGTGTGAACAGACAAACTTGCAATGCTTCTGTGTACATACAGCCATGCACAATAGTACACAAGTGAGAATATATACAGCCTTCATTTGATCTCACATAATGGTTCCAGTGATGACCACTCAGGCCATCTAGTGCTGGGTCTGGTGAGCTCAGGGGATGCAGGGACATATTTTGATCATCAGGTACTACACTGGTGGTTTGCAGAAGTTTTGGCCTTTATTTGGAGAGATCAGCTCAGACCAATCAGACAGACACAACAATATGCTATTGACCTGTCGCGTCTATATCATATTATCGTACGATGTAAATAGCAAACGTTATTTCATCGTACCGATAATATCGAAACAACAAAATATTGAACAAACGGAACAGCAAATTTTTCCCAGGGAAAAAATTTGCTGCTTCGTAAAAAAAAAAATAAATAAATAAACTTAAACACAAATTTAAGTGGGGGGCTGTGCTCCCCACACCTCCCCTACTTAAATATATCAACTTCAAGATCGCACCATAGTGGAGGAAATGGAAAAGTCCCGAAGACGGGCCACCAAATTTTTTCCCTGGGAAAAAATTCAATGTTCCGTGACTTTGCTATTTTGCCATTTCAACAGTATCGGATCGACGAAATAGCATTCGCTATTTAGTCCATTTGATAGCGTCATATAGACCCAACCTGTCAGCCTCCTGCTCTGGAGTATCTGCCATTAATGCTGTGCATCATGAGACATGACTTGTCTGGTGTAAGCCAGTATGTGGAGTGCCAGAAAGAGACGCTGCCCCCAATGTCATGACTGCTGATCTAGCTCCGTAGTGCCAAGAAATAACCACTGCTGTGCCTGTGCATATTTAATATTCTAGGTGTTATTTAATTGCATACTGAGTATATTTTACTTTCAAGTGTGTGTGCTATTTTGTCACTTCTGTAGTTGCTGCTTGCATTGCAAGTATACTATCCACTCAAAGCATGTGTGTGTGTGTGTGTGTGTGTGTGTGTGTGTGTGTGTGTGTGTGTGTGTGTGTGTGTGTGTGTGTGTGTGTGTGTGTGTATGTGTGTGCTTAGTCATGTGATAAAAAAAGTTACATACCATATATTTACTTCTTCATGTTGCTGACCTACTTTCATTACAAACAGTATAACATGATAAACAGATCTCCACACACAATGTCATATATGTATGTAGGTATTGTTGGTATAAATGAATCTCTTTTTACCCTATTTAATGTATTTTCTAGGTGTTTTATTTCTCAGGAAGTTAGTATGCATGATCAGGAGATGCAGGAGTGCAGACAGGGCAGAAATCATACCTTTACCTTTCTGCACTTTATTTTTGATGAGCATCAGTTTGGGATTCTTAGGGCTGTTACCTTTTTTTTAATTTGTGTTTTATATAAATATATATATATATATATATATATATATATATATATATATATATATATATATATACATACATACATACATACATATATATATATATATATATATATATATATATACATACATATATATATATATATATATATATATATATATATATATATATATATATATATATATAGATATATATATATATATATATCACTAGGATAAATACCACTATTATCTTCAGCTTGTCATATCATCAAATGATTTATTTTCATTCAGAGTCCTATGTGTACAACCAGTGTTCAGTATTAGCTAAACAGTTTTACTAGCATCAATCAGCTATATACATAGTATTATTTTACTGTTCACCCACTACCTCTGCTTCTACTACAAACCTTATGATAGCCATATATATAATCTATGAACTTGCTTTATATGCCACCTGTTAACTACAATATTAATATTTTTTGCCTTAACTAGTTCCTAACTTCACCTCCCTTTCTATGAATTTCTAAGCACTAATCATATGATTTATTATCTACTATCTGTTTTGACAACCCTACTAATACTTCTCTCCAAATGTTCAATGCTCAACATCTACTAATGCATAAGTATCTTTTGTACTGTAATAGTTGCCTTTATTTCATACAAATGCAATTTAATTAGCAAATTAATATGTAATTGTTAATGCATATATTACTTAGTATCTGTTCATGTGTATTACAGAATGTCTGTTTAAAATGTTTTGTAATACGTTGGAGCTTTTCTACCCATCATGGAAATCATCAGTAAAGACCTCCCAACACTGAAGCCAACCCAATTTGGTTTTGTCAAGGGAAGTCATGCCTACTTAACCTGGTGGATGTCTTTGAGAAGGTCACCAACACAATGGATGAGGGCAAAATGGTTCACACTGCCTACCTTGAACTAGCCCAGGTATTTGACACAATACCCCATTTGGGCATTGTTGATAAATCCAAGAGGTTAGGTATAAACACTTATGTCACCTGTCTGACTCCCAGACAGGACCCAAGAAGTTAGAATTGGGGAGTCCACCTCTTCAAAAGCCCAGTCACAAACAGAGTGCCTCAGGAATTGGTCCTGTGATTGCTCTTTTTTAGCAATTACTTCTCTGAAGGCAAGGCTAATATCAAGGGCCTCTGGCTGACCAAATTTGCAGATGATTGCAGATTAGGAGCAGTCATGGAATCCCCCACTGGCACTAATGTTCTCTGGGAATGGCTGACACAGACAAATAATTTGTGCCAGAGCCATGGACTAAAACCAAATGCCAAGAAATGCATAATAGTATCCTTCAGGAAGTCATCCACCCCTGGTAACTATCATATTGACAGCACAGTCCTAAGAGTCAACCCAATAGTCAGGAACTTGGGGACACATGTAGACCGTACTCTAGCCATTGACCATTACAGGTCTACTGTAGTAAAGAAATCATTCAATGTTGTGAAATGTAGAAACAAAGGTATGGCACCTAGGTCCAAGAAGGTCATCATTCGACTATATTTAGCTTTCATCAGACTGCAATTGAGTACAATGCCCCCTGTGATGGCTGCCAGCCCAGCTAGATAGAATTTTGTAAATAATCCTATGTCATTTGTAAATATTAATATTAACTACAAACTTGTTTTATAAATGTAAGAGAGCTATATGTTATGATTAAACTATATGTTATTTGCTGAGCTTCAAAAATGTAACCACACTGCACTCTGCTGGAAAAGAGCAGAAATGTATATAGACTATATGCCTGTGCAAATGTATGTTTTCATAGTAGAAGTTGGGACGCACAGAGTTAACTTGCAAACTCTGAAAAATAAGTAAAGAGTTTTACGATCTGCTATAATGTTGGTTTATCTCAGCTACGAAACATGATGTCTAGGCTAGGGGCTTCTTTCTATTGTCTGGAAACAGAGAAATTACAGGTTTCCAAGGTAATTGTTTTATGACTTCCAGTTTCAGGCAAGCTTCTAAGAGATAAGTGTCAATGTCTAAGAGATAAGTATTTTTCATAGACATGTTAAATTCTGTTGGTATCTGTTTAGCTTGGGAACTAAATGCAGGTGTCAAATAGTGATCTCATCTAGCTAACCCAGCAGTAATGTGTATTATTAATTTAAGAACTATCTCAGAGGGAAAGTCTGTGCATTTTGCATTTTGTTCTGGACCTGTAAACATCTCTTCAGCACTTATCATGTATATCTGCCTGGCTGTGTAAGTAAGACATTTAGGGCATAGAGATAGATAGGAATATAAGCAAGAGTAGTCTAGATGTTTTCTGTATTTATGTGAGACTGTTCTGCAATGTTGTTTTAAAATATTTCCTGTGATTCAGAACTCTATTGTCACTGTGTTGAGTTAATGAGTATTGTCTTGTGCTTTTATTATTTGTTATTAAATATATTTAAAACTTTTAATTGTGGCTGGCTTTGTGTAGAGATATTTAAGCTCTTACACTACTTGCATATGTATTTGGTGAAACTGTATGGGCCACTCCAATAGCCCTGCTGTTGGTCACACTTACCATTTGGATAACATTAACATTACACAGTAAGGTTGGGCAATCTTTGGTAAGGACCTTTATGGTAGCTGATAAGTAGTGGTTGGTGGCAGTGATTACTACTTTATAGTCTGGGCAGAAGGAGGCATAGATAGTAAACCTGTGCCAGCCTTCCCCAGGAGTGTCTGTGTGTTCACAAATAAATCAAATCTCAAAGTGTGTGTGTGTGTGTGTGTGTGTGTGTGTGTGTGTGTGTGTGTGTGTGTGTGTGTGTGTGTGTGTGTGTGTGTGTGTGTCGGCTACTTGGGCAGGGACACAAAGCACTGGTTGGACAGAGAGGGTGCTGGAAATTTTGGCTTGAGCACTTGGCTGAGATCTTAACCCTATAGCTGTGCCAGTGGGGTGTCTTACTGGGATCTGGAGAGAGAGGGGGAAACCAGCCCAAGACTGACTGTGATCTCTGTGTGCTCTTAATTGTACTTTACTGTGTGTGTACCTATCATCCTCCCAATGTGCACGTCCCTCACTGGTGTTAGTGGTGAGGATTGAGGCTCATTGATTACCGGGCCAGTGCATGGGTGTCACATATTAATTGTTTGGCAGTGGTGGGATATCCACATCAAATATTAATTGGTTGATAGTGGTGAGATAGTTACATCACATATTAATTGGCTTGTAGTGGTGTGGATATTGAATTCCTGTAGCCTGTGTATAGTTATCACTGAAGGTGTTTGTACTCTAAATCAGCCACATAGTGAACATTCAGAGTTCATATCACAATTGTTTTATTTCTTTTGTTAGCTTAGTTAGTCAGGGAGAGCAGGCAAGCATGTCAGCAGAGGAGTATGGCAAGCTGGCAAGGAGCCAGTTGTCTGAGATGTGACAGGCTAAAGGACTGGTGCATAGAAACCTGACTAAAGCAGATATGATTGCAGCTTTAGTCACAGCTGCATCAGAGAATAGTAACCAGGAGGATGATCAGATTGGCCATGGTGATGTACAACTCTCGAAAATGGTCAGCTCAACCTTTCCACAGAGGACTTAAAAATCCATCTGGAGTTAGAGACTTGAGTTGGCGGCCAAGCGTTTGGAAATAGCAGCAGAGTGACTGAGGCATCTGGAAGCTGAGGAGAAGGAGAGGCAGAGGCAACATGAAAAGGAGGTGCTGACTCTTTCCTAGAGACATGGAGGTAATGGGGAAGGGAATAACCGAACCCCAGAAGCAACAAAGGTCAGTAAACTCCTTCCACAATTTACAGAGGGGATAATTTTGATAGCTTCATTCATATGTTTGAGAGGGTATGTAAACAGTATAATATTGATCAAGGGCTCTGGGTGAGGTGCCTGACCCCCTTACTCCATGGTAAAGCTGTAAATGTTCTTTCCAAACTATCTGATATTGACTGTTTAAATTATAATGTTTTAAAAAACTGTTTGCTAGAATGTTTTGAGCTAACACCTGAAGCTTATAGGAAAATGTTTCGTGAGCATAGATGGAAGGCAGATGAAAGTGTGCGTGCGTGTGTGTGTGTGTGTGTGTGTGTGTGTGTGTGTGTGTGTGTGTGTGTGTGTGTGAATATGTTGCTGAACTAAGCACTTATTTTCATAGGTGGGTGAGTGGATGTCAGGTCACCACTTTTGAAGGGCTGGCAGACCTTTTGGTGAGGGAACAAGCCCATAGCACTTTGCCTGAGGACATGAGAATCTGGTTAACTGATAGACAATGCCATACTGTCGATGAGTTGAGGAAGAAGGGAGACCTATACCTAGCAAGCAGGGAATCACTGCACAGGAAAGGGACACCCAGTTGTACTCATGGGTCTAAGGGAACCCATGGTGGTCAGCCCAGACTGCCCCAACAGAATCTGCCAGTAGCAAGGGAAACCAGTAGTCCAGGTACACATCCAGGACCTAGGGTTAAATCTTTTAAATGCAACCAGTGAGGCCATGTAACATATAGATGTCCACAGAGGCAAGGTGGGGAACAAAAGGTAGGAGAGCCAGTAAGTGGGAATGACAAAATGCCAACAGTAGGTTCTCTTGAGACAACAAGGGTACCAAACTACCACAACAGGTTATATCCTATCTTAGTGAATGGCAAAGAGACCATTGCTAAGAGAGACACAGCCTCTGACATAACCATTGTGAAGCCTGCAATGGTTACAGAGGAGCACTACTTGCCTGGGCAGTCTACTCCAGTCAGAGCTTTAGGAGGGACCCCATTACAAATAACTTTGGTTAGGATTCATTTTGACTGGGAGGGTGGAAAAGGAAGCCAGCAAGTATGTGTGTTTGAGGATATCCTTGCAGATGTCCTGATAGGGAATGATTTTGATAATGCAGTACCATGTGTTCATGCAGTTACATGCAGTCAGGTTGAAGACAAGCATGTGGGTCTGGTAGCCTGGGGGAGACCCAGACAGACCACACCCTTGCAGCCAGGACTGGTGAGGTGGTTACTTCAGGGAGGGAGCTACCCTGTAGCAACGAGACTGAAGGTAAGCCAGAGCTGCTTGTGGGTACTGTTGTTCCATTGGACAGAGTGACTGTAAGGGCAGAGGTGAGTAGTAGTACCCAGGCTGACAGTGAGGCAATGCTGTCAGAGGACACCAGACTTCCTGTGGAAGGGGAGCTGAGAAGGGTTACAAAGAGAGAGTTGAGACAGGCTCAGCTCTCAGACCCTACTTTACAAGGCCTGAGAGAAAGGGGAATTTGTATACTGGGACAAAGGATTACTGCATAGAGAGTGGTCCCCTGTGGGAGGCTAGAGGGTGAGGGAATACAGCATTTGGCAGTGCCTAGAGCCTACCATTTGGCACTTCTAGCCATAGCCCATGATATTCCCTTTGCAGATCATATGGGCATAAAATGTATAAAGAGACATATTATGCAGAACTTTTATTGGCCTGGGATTTCCAGAGATGTAACAGGGTACTGCCGGACCTGTCAGCAGTACCAAAAGGTAGGCAATGCAGGAGACAATGTGAAAGCTCCTTTGATGCCTTTGCCTGTGATTGAGGAGCCATTTCAGTGGGTAGCTATGGATATTGTGGGGCCTCTGAGAACCCCAAGTTCCACAGAAAAAAAAAGTATATCCTAGTGGTAGTAGATTATGCTATGAGATACCCTGAGGCAGTGGCTCTGTCCTCCACTGAGGCAGAAAAGGTGGGAAATGCTTTGTTAGAGATGTTCAGCAGGGTAGGTTTGCCAAAAGAAATACTGACTAACAGAGGTGCCAATTTCATGCCAGACCTTCTGGCTTGTCTGTGGAAGTACTGTGGGGGTGAAGCACTTAAAGACCACCCCTACCTTCCCCAGACTAATGATCTTGTTGAGAGGTTAAACTCTACCCTCAATATGATGCTATGGGCATTTGCAGACCAGTTTAAGAGGGACTGTGACAAATATTTGCCCCGTATGTTGTTTGCTTACAGAGAGGTTCCCCAGGAATCCACATTTTTTCACCCTTTGAATTGCTGTATGGGCATAGGGTGAGGGGACCCCTAGACTTAATTTGAGATGAGTGGGAGGGTGAGTGTGAATCCCACTAGGAGTCTGTTGTGGCATATGTCCTAAACCTCAGGACAAGGCTCAGGGAACACATGGGCTTGGCCCAGGAGAACCTGGCAGAAACCCAACAGCAGAAAAAGGTCTGGTATGACAAGAATGCTCGAGCTAGAGAGTATGTTGTAGTGCATCAGGTAATGGTTCTTGTTCCTGTCAGACACAACAAACTACAGGCAGCTTGGGAGGGAGCCTACAAGGTGGTAAGGAAGATCAGTGATGTTAACTACATGGTAGAACTGCTAGGCAGGAGGCAGGGGCACAAATTGTACCATGTTAACATGACAAAACCTTACCATGATAGGGAGGCTCCTGTGCTGAGTATTTGCAGTGGATTGCAGGAGGAGTCTGAGGGAGATCTGGCGACTGATCTCCTCAGTGAGGCTCGGACTGACACCTCAGTGGAAGGGGTAGCAATACAGGACCTCGAAGGCCTATTAGGCATGCTCCTTATAGGGTGCCTGACAGAGTCAAACAGACTCTGAGGGAGGAGATACAGGAAATGTTGGAACTAGGGGTAATTCAGGAGTTCAACAGTCCCTTGGCCTCCCCAGTGGTGCTGGTGCCAAAGAAGGATGTCAGCACCAGGCTCTGTGTGGACTACAGGAAATTAAACAGTCACACAGAGTCAGATGCATACTATGCCTAGGACAAATGAAGCCATAGAGCAGCTGGGTGGGACTAAGTATCTTACCACCATTGATCTTACCAAGGGTGCCATGACTCCCAGTGCTAGAGTGAGGTCAGCTGACACTTTTTGGCTTGTATGAGTTCACAAAGATGCCCTTTGGGATGAAAAATGCCCCAGTGACTTTCCAGAGGCTGGTAGATCATATCCTAGCAGGAGCAGGAGATTTTGCCCTTGCTTACCTAGATGATATTGCCATCTACAGCCATTCCTGGCAAGAGCGCCTTCAGCATCTCAGGGAGGTGCTGGGCAGACTACAGACGGCAGGGTTGACCATTAAGCCAAGCAAATGTCAGGTGGGTATGGCAGAGGTCTCCTACCTAAGACATAGAGTGGGGAGTGGTAAGATCTGGCCAGAACCTGCTAAAGTAGAAGCCATTCAGGCATGGCCTGCACCTGTTACCAAAATGCAGGTGAGGGCATTTTTAGGGACAGCAGGTTACTACAGAAAATTCATCCCCAGTTATAGTACCATAGCTGCTCCCCTCACAGACCTGACAAGGAAAACAGGCCAGATAAGATAGTGTGGACCCCAGCATGTGAGCAGGCATTCCAGAAGCTTAAAGAAAATTTGGGAGAACCCCCTGTGTTAGCCAGTCCAGATTACAGCAAAGAATATGTTGTGCAGGTGGATGCTTTGAACCACGTGGTGGGGGCTGTACTTAGCCAGATTTCTTCAGAGGAAGAAGAGCACCCAGTGATTTATCTCAGTCATAGGCTCCAACTCAGGGAGGAATGCTATGCAGCTGTAGAAAAGGAATGTCTAGCCATAGTGTGGGCACTGCAGAAACGTCAGCCTTATCTGTATGGAAGAAAATTCACTGTAGTTATAGATCACAATCCCCTAACATGGTTACATCAAGCCAGCCAGCAAAATGCCAAGTAGCTAAGGTGGAGCCTAGGGTTGTAGCATATGATATGACAGTGCAGCACCGCAGTGGGCTTAGCAATGCCAATGCAGATGGGCTCTTAAGACAGGGAATGGGGAAAGATATTTCCAGATAGGCTCAATCCTCTCATGCAAAGTTTCTCAAGGGTCAGTTGAAAAATTCGCTTGAGTTCTCGGGGGGGTGGGGGGTGCTTCCAGGCCAGCTAGATAGAATTTTGTAAATAATCCTATGTCATTTGTAAATATTAATATGATCCACAGGCTTGTTTTACAAATGTAAGAGAATTATATGTTATGATTAAACTATATGTTATGTGCTGAGCTTCAAAAATGTAACCACAGTGCACTCTGCTGGAGAAGAACAGAAATGTATATGGGGCAGTGCATGGGCATCACACCCCTTTTGGTATATACCTAACCAGACACATCCAACAACTAGAACATCCGCAGATCTTCCTCACTAAAAGAATACATGAGATAACTAACATGGGGTCTATATCACGACGTCAAACAATAAAAAGAGTGAATGCTCTTTTATTGAACACTAAAAACCGAAAGCAGTAAATGTTGAACACAAGGAACAGCGATTTTTTTCCCAGGGGAAAAAATCACTGCTCCACAAACCCCCCCCCAAAAAAAACAAATCTAAACACAAAATAAAGTGGAGGGCTTCGCCCCCCACAACCCCCAGTTTGGGGGACTGTGTCACCCACACCCCCCTACTTAAATATGCCAACTCCGAGATTGCACCACAGTGGAGGTAACGGCAAAGTCCCAAATATGGCCCAGCAATTTTTTTCCCTGGGAAAAAAATTGCTGTTCTGTGTGTTCGGCATTCAGTGCTTTCGACATTTAGTTTTCGATAAAAGAGTTCGCTCTTTTTATCGTTCGACTTTGTAATATAGACCCAGTGCTCAAAGCTCTCTCCCTGTATTCTGTCTGTTACAGACTGTTGATGGGAGATTATGCCTGGCATACAGGGCATTGTTGGGACCCACCCTGATAGATCTCCTGTACATCCACAAAACAAACAGCACTAGAACTACCCATTCTACAGACCTTGCTTGTTATATATGACCTGCTGGAGATACAGATAGTTAACCCAGAGACTACCCCTTCTATAGAACAGGTTTCCCATCCATGTTAAATAGAATTCCTCTCTAACCCAATTCAAGTGTAACTTGGATAATTGGATGGGGAATAGGGAATTCATCACTGGTTTGGCACCTATGTCTCCAATGGATACAGGTAGCATGTAGAATGGTTCATCTCCCAGGCCCCAGCTTGTAAATGTTTTATCTCCCAAGCCCCTGCTTACACTTATCAAGGGTACCAGAACTTGTCAGAGATCTGTAATGCATGCCTAGGTTTAAAAAGGCCCTAGTGGTCATTAGCTTAGAACACACCTATGAACCTATGAACCAATGTCTCAGCTGAAAAGGCTTTTTTTGACTAAACCCAGTCAGACAAAGCCAGTAAACATAAGCAAAATAAAATAAAAACAAATTAATTTGTTAACCTAATAACACACTAGACACAAGTGTCACTTTGGAGGGGAACCATGGGAACACTGTCTGGTTAAGTGACTTGCTCAGAATCCCATGGCAAGCAATTGGAAGTGGAAAGAGTCAAATCCTGTATCCTTCATTGCAGAAAACAGCTCATTTAACATATTAGAGCCTTAATCCATTGCACCAACTGCCAGTTGATCGTTAAATGCTATAGTTCATTAAAACTTGTTGATATATATATATATTTGTTGTGATGCAAGTCATATGTACTAATGGTTTTCTGTACCCAAACTTACTGTTTCATTGTTTCTTTTCAGTTTTTCACCTGATTTAGTATGTATAACTTTTTGGCATAGTGTAAAATGTACACAGTGATATTTATGATATTACAAATCTTTATGACTCCCACCTATTGAGTTTCTCACATCCTGAGCCCTTAAAACTCATCTGATGCAAGTGTCAAGATAGTCTTTCATTGGCTCAGTTGCTGCATAGTAAATTAGAGTAGCAATGTTACTGGCAGCTGTATGAATTAGGGCAAAGTGGCCATACTATGGGTGATCACATGACCAATGTAACAAGCACAGTAAGATGGCAAGCTTGAGGATATGCACATCCACATGTGCAATGAAGCATCTCATAGTTGCAACACATGCAGTGCGAGCAGGTCACAGAGGGCCAGCACAGCAAAGTGTAAACTCAGTTTGTCATATAAATGGGGGCACAGCACTAGTGGCCATCAGCACAGTGTTGCAAGAAGGTGGGTAGTGGTACTATGCCCATTGCTATTGCCAGTATGGGACAGAGAGCAAATGGTCAAAGTACAATAGCAAGGAGTCTGCTAAGGTTACTTGTGCACCTCACAAACACACACACATGCACACATACGCACACATGCACACACACGCGCACACACGCACACACACACACACACACGCACACACGCACACACACACACACACACACACACACACACACACACACACACACACACACACACACACACACACACACACACACACACACACACATCATCATTATCATTACCCCCCTTTTCCCAGTTCTACATGGGGTCGGGGTGTCGCATCTAACTGCTGCCATCTCTTTTGATTCAATGTCACTCTTCTACTTTCTTCAGCAGTCATGCCTGACTGTTGCAGGTCTTCTTTCATGCATTTGATTTGTCTCTTTGCTGGATGCCTTTTCCTCTTCCCTTCTTCCTATCTGACCCAAATCTGCTTCACCAGATTGTCTTCTACTTTCCTGCATATGTTCCCATATTACCGTAATCTGTTTTATTTCACTTTCTCTGCAATTGGACCTACTTGGGCTTCTGCTGTGATATCCTCATTTCTTCATCTGTCTCACAGTTTGCATTCTATCACCTGTCTCAGCACTTCATGTTCATCACACATCTAGCTTTCTCAGCTGCTCTGCCTTCACTGCTCAGGTTTCTGTACACAGCAGTAGTAGTGTTCACACCATTGTTTTTGAGCACCTTACTTTTCAGTTCCTTTGACATTCTACCTCACACTTCCTGCTAGTTGGCAGTAGCCCCTCTGATCTAGCATTGACTTACTCATTTAGACTTCCCTGCTTGTCAGTCACCCCTCCCAGATACTTGAATAAGTTACCTGTTCCACTATTTTCCCCTCTATCTCAAATTTCAGCTTCTCCTGATTTCTCTATTTACTGCCATTAGAGCTGTCTTATCTGTACTCAATTTCATCCTATATGCCTTTCAGTTCAGCATCCCATTCCCCTATCATTTACTGAAGTTCTTGTTTTGAGTCTACCTGTAATGCCACATCATCTGCATACAGCAACTGTCCCCTCTGACCTGTTTGATCATGTAGCCCATCACCAGTATGAACAGCAGTGGGCAAGGGGATTCCTTCTATGAGTCTGAGAACTGTTCCTACTTATGTTATTGGGTCTTTGTACAGTCTTCACTAATTCTACCAATGCTTCTGGGATTTCAAACCATCACAGGACTGCTCTAATCAGCTTTCTTGGGGCATTGTCACATGCTTCCTCTAAGTCTAGGAATACAGATTTGGACTCTTTCCTCATTTCTAGCTTCTTTTCCACTATCTGTCTCACTGCAAACATTGGGTTGGTTGTGCTGCATCCTGATCTGAATCATAACTGCTCATCTCCCCTCTTACTTTCTAGTAGTTTGTGTATCCATTTATCTGTCACTCTTGCAGTGTGACAAAGTTTTTCTTCATTCATATCTGCCTTTGATTTCTTGCGGGCTGGTGAGCAAGTTGTTGCCAGCACTCCTTATGAAAGGTGTCTGGTTGTTGTCTGTATTATCTTTCAGTCTTTACATTGCAACCTGATAGAGCTTCTTTGTGCCATCTGATGAGTCACTTTCCAGAAGCTGGTAGAGTGCCTCTGATGCCTTGTTCCTTGCTATTGCAATTGCTCTCTTAAACTTTTTGTTAGCCAACCAGTTTTCCTGCTTAGCCTGGTCCATCTTTTCTATGTCTCATTACTCTCCCTATGTCTTTTGATGACTTCCTAGACTTCTGTATTCCACTACCAGCTTTTCTTATATACCTTATTTCCATACCTGGCTCAGCAGCATACATGTTCTTTAGTCCTCACACATGCTGTTTTGAGGCGCTACCAGTTTTCTTCAGTTGCACCTCTTTCATCTTCCTAAGGTGCTAGACCCTTGAGTATTTCCTTGAACTCTTGTGCTATTTCTCTACTCAACTTCCAGGTCATCTAGTCACTGTTGGCCTTAGAGTCTTCTCTGACCACTGCTTGCAGCTGATTGTGGCAACCAATGGTATATGCTGTGGGATTACTTTGCAGTCATTAATACTATCCAAATGCTCTTTCCTTTCTAGGAGGGAGTCCACCTGAGTTGCATATTGGTCACTCATGTATATGATCTTGTGACTGCCTCACTTGTTGAACCATGTATTGGCCACTATCAAGCCATTTCCCAGACAGAAGTATATGATGGCCTCTCCTTTATTCCTGTTGCCCCAGCCATGTGGTCCTAGGGAGTCATCATATCCTTTTCCCTCTGTCCAAATATGTGCATTCAGATCACACATGCACACATACTTTGAGCTTCATGTGTAACCCACAGGTGTACATATTGTATTGTAGGCCTAACAGAGTGACAATGGTTATATAATTTCACTTAATTTTACTGTCCAGGAGATGGAGTTATTACTACAGGCCTTGTACACACATGGTGTGCATATACATGAAAAAGGTAAAATTGACAAGGCATTATGGGACCTGGTATAGCAGAGAGGTGGAGAAGGACATCAGTGCTTTTGATGTCCATAATAGGAAAGTAATACAGGATTACAGCATGGCTAATAATATGATAATATATGCCTAACCCAAGGTACAGGACATTGCCAGGGACAGGTCCATCAAGTGAACCACCAACACCAAATCAGGTCAAAGAAGTTGAAGAGTTTCTGGCAACCCTGTTTGGGGAAGGAGAGTGACCCTTCATACCTGGTGGTGCCTTTATGTAAGAGGGTAAGGCGTTGAACACTGCCCTTGTGTCTGCAAGGGATGCACCAGGTTAGTATTTGCATGTACATTTCCAGTCATAAACCACCCCAAATGCGTGAAGTAGCAGAACACCTATGCATATCAGTTCTTCAGATATATCAGGACTGAAACTGTAACAACCTGGACCACAAAATATATATTTGCCCATATACTTTTCACATAAATGACATGTGCCAATCTGGTTGTCACAGTTTAGGAGAATCAGGCATCTGTTTTATTATTGCCACAGCCAGGTTATTTTTTTTAGCCCATCTACCTGTTGACCATCAGCCCACTGTGATCTATCTGGCCCATTCATTTTTCATGGGGGTGATAAGAAATCACTGGCCCATTCATTCCCCAATGAGGTGAGACCCAATCACATGGCCATCATCTGGGCAGATATCACTGCTCCCCACCCGCATCCCAGGAGTTCCTAGCAATCCCTTAATAGCTTGTGAGAGATGCTATAACTGCCAGTCTCTGCAAGAAGAATACGCAAGCCTCTCCATGTGACTGCACCATGACCTATGTGGCTATGCAGCAGCAGCAGTACATCCATCTGGCACATTCTTCATGGACTGCACCATTCAAATCTCCCACTAGGTGTCACCCAAGCAGTAAGCCAAACTATTTCCCTCTCCTTCCAAGATGGGCAAGCCATATGCTACTCACTTCTACTCTCCCACCCAGCTCCCTCCAGCTCCTGTGCCCACTAATCAAGCAGGGGTCATCCGGGTTGCAATCAGGGCTTTTCCCCTCTCTGCCACAAGAATGGGACCAACTATGCTATCTTTATGCTTTTACAGACTCCTCTGGTGGATGGAAAATCAGACCAGGTTGGCACATACCTGAGATCAGCCTATGGCTGATGATGAAGGCACTCTGCACATGACCCAGTCAGACAACTCAGTGACACTGTCAGTAATATTAACATTACAGGGTGTACACACACACACACGCGCACACACACACACACACACACACACACACACACACACACACACACACACACACACACACACACACACACACAGACAAACACACTTCCCTCACATATGAGATGACAGTGGAGGAGCAGACTGAACTTCTGGCATCAATTATACTTAGCACTGGACATATCCATATGAGCCCAGTCAGGCTGCACAGGAGCCACCATCCTGGATGACATCCATCAGCTGCATTGCCTCTAATGAGCATGCAAGTACCATAAAAAATAATGTGTAGATGGACATCAATAGCATGAATCCAGGTCATCCTGTGAGCTGGGTACCATACTTGTCATCGGTCAGTAGATGTGCATATCAGTGATCTACTTCTACTCTCCCACCCAGCTCCCTCCAGCTCCTGTGCCCACTAATCAAGCAGGGGTCATCCAGGTTGCAATCAGGGCTTTTCCCCTCTCTGCCACAAGAATGGGACCAACTATGCTATCTTTATGCTTTTACAGACTCCTCTAGTGGACGGAAAATCAGATTGGGTTGGCGCATACCTGAGATCAGCCTATGGCTGATGATGAAGGCACTCTGCACATGACCCAGTCAGACAACTCAGTGACACTGTCAGTAATATTAACATTACAGTGTGTGTGCACACACACAGACACACACACACACACTTCCCTCACATATGAGATGACAGTGGAGGAGCAGACTGAACTTCTGGCATCAGTTATACTTAGCACTGGACACATCCATATGAGCGCAGTCAGGCTACACAGGAGTCACCATCCTGGATGACATCCATCAGCTGCATTGCCTCTAATGAGCATGCAAGTACCATAAAAAATAATGTGTAGATGGACATCAATAGCATGAATCCAGGTCATCCTGTGAGCTGGGTACCATACTTGTCATCGGTCAGTAGATGTGCATGTCAGTGATCTAGGTACACATAGCCATTATACACACAGCAGCAGAATTGGTGCATGCTCTGTATGAGGAGGTGCAGCTGCTGCTGCTGCAGGACTGTGTGATGACTTATACTGCAAAGAGTGTGACATGACATGTAGTGCATACAGTGACCTGGGGTAAAATGCCTGCTAAGGACACTGGTGACCCACATGGCAGCCATTGGTGCATATGTGATGATACTGGTAAATGCCTATCATACATATGTAATGGCCTTGATATTCCATGGATGGTCACTGCCCAGTCTTAGACGAATGTCATACATTCTTCTGGGGGCTACATCACTGTAATTCTGACCATGGCAGCCTTTATATTTAGGTGTGGCCATTCTCATGGTTGTGGTTGAGACTAAGCTGGCTACACCATGAGGAAGCTCCCATGGGTCAGCTAATCTTTTTTCACACAGTTCCATGTTTTCCCTGTCCCATGTTGGCTTTCTGATTGTGAAACATACCAGTAGCCATCCCCGGGTCATGGATGCCACCTATTTATTGGCTCCCACATGGCAAGCTGCATTGGGGTTCTTATACATGCTCCCAGAGTTCTACACCATCCTTTGTACCGGAAATATCCAGCCCTGTCATTGTAGGGTCACATAGTGTATTTGGCCAATGTTCACTATATGGAACCTCCACCATTATACCAGAGGTTGCAATCCCTGTCTCAGCCAAGCTGCTATCCACCTGTGTGGTTACCACATCCACCTCTTGTGACTATTACACTTTTGGTAGCATTGCTGTTACTTATCACTTTGCTCAACTCTCACCTGTGCAGATGATGCTATATATGCATTTCTCACTCCTCTGGCCTGAGTAGTTAAGATAATGTCTGATGCACAGCATTGGCTTGGTATGTTAATGCATGCATTAGTTTTATTCTGTGTTGTCTCTATCTTGACTCATAATTGTGGACCAGACACTGCCTTTGTCAGTGCTGCAATGTATTATACCTGCCTCCGCCTTACATGGGGTACCACTGCAGCCAGTTCCTCTGATGACTCTACAGCTGACTGTTCTGATGCTGCAATAAGTCTGCCATGTACTGTGATGTGTCTAAGTTATAGCTGCTTCTGCACTGTCATAGTGTGTAACACAATGCACACCCCTAATATGTGACTACAGATCTCAGGTGCATGCTACAGTGCACTAACAGTTGTATCCAAGTAGAAAAAGCATGTCTTCAGGTGTCTAAACACATGTTCAACAATGCTTGTTGTCCATGAATGTACAGTGTTATACACCATCTTAAACATGGTCTGGAGAACTTGGAATGGGGTTCATCAGCAATGGTTCTATCCTGCATCACCTACAACACAAAACTGTGGACAACATTATGAGTGGGCTTATGCCTATGTCAATGGACACAGCATATCCTAACCTACATAGCTGGCAATGTGTGCATCAGCTAACAAGATAATTCTGTGTGAAGCCATCCCACATTAAATGCTGGTAGAGGTCAAATATGTGCCAGATGTGGGAATCATGGACCCTGCTGGGCATTTATGGGCACATTGTAAATTATATCCTGTGTGTTGTACATCATCTGTCAGATAATGGAGTAGAAGCCCTTCTGACTGATATACTGGATGTGATTATAGAGCAGGTGTGGCCTGATGTCAATGCAGGTGCAATCAATGGCTCCATGGACCTCAGAGAAAAGGATTATGTTGCAAAATGTCCACATAGTGGGCATTTATGCTCCTCCACATGCTACAGCATCATGTCAAGGAACTGATGTAGAATCAGTGAGGCTGATTCCTGATAAACTCTTAATGTGTCCTCTATCAGATGCTGAAAAGTCCTTATAGCAAGGATAATTAATGCTACACAAACTTTTTGTACACTGGGATAGGCAGTCCACATGATCCCTTGATTCTATGTGTGAGCATCACATGTCATCTAACTTTCATATGGGATTCCTATACATGCTTCCAGAGTGCTACACCATCTCTTGTACAGGAAATATCTAGCCCTGACATTGCAGGGTCACATAGTGTATTTGACCAATGTTCACTACATTGTATGTCAACTGTTGACAACTCCATGTGTAATGTGGGAGACAATGGCAGCTAGCTTTGCAGGCATGTACTCTGTAATTGGCCACTAATATGTTACTTAGCTAATGCTGCTGCTGTTACTGTTAAGGTTATAGCTTGAGTGAAGCTCTGTACACTGGAAATCCTGGTGCTCAGAATAGGTAAGCACCACTGCTCTTTGTGCTAAATGTATACATTTCTAAATTGCTATGCTGCCATGTTTGATTTCACCATGTGCATACAAGATAGGTGGGTCTGATTAGCACAATGGGACTTAACTGCATGGTATTATGCACTTATTTGCGTATCATGTATGCCACACTTTTTCTCCTATAGCAAAGTCATGCTACATCTGTTTCTGACTCACGTCCTCCCTTCAAATCGCCACTCATTTCATTATATTTCTCATAATTAAAAAAATATCATCAAAGCAGCAAGTGAAGCTGCTTTCCTCACCCAAGGATGGACAAGTTCACTCCTATCTTCATTTGTTCTGTTCAATCAATACCCATGCCACTAACTGAACATAGGTCATCAGGAGTACAGTTAGGGCTTTATTCCTCTATGCTATGGGACCAGGGTGCACCTCTGGATTTTTGCAGCCATCTCAGTTTGCTGCATGTTTGCAGTGTCTTGACAACAGTCACCTTAAATGACAGATATGTAGTTCAGCCAAGTCTGCATTATCACATTCTTGATTAATACAAAACTGTCCAGCACCATTTGCATGTGCTCTAGTAACATAGGAACTTTACATTAAAATGGTAAGCCTGAGCTTACATAGACAAAGCCGATATAAATACTTAATAAATAAAAGAGTTTGAAATTAAAAGTCAGATGTTTTACATCTATTTACCTAGCTGCAAATCAGGGAGAAAGTCTTAAGAAACTGTATGAAATATGGTCAGAATCTCAAGTGTGCAAATGCTACATTGTGGAAGCTTTACTGTGTACTGCACCAAAGTGAGAAATTAAATGAATAACAGACCAATCAGAGATAATTTCTTTGAAAATGCTAAATTGCTAAAGCTTTTTGAAACTGAATGTATTTGATCTAGTTTTGTCAAACACATTTGGCTGACATTTTTCTTGCCTGAGTGCTAATACTCTGGGGCTGGGGGCATCTGTTTATTTTTTTTTTTCTTGGCAAGGGCCTTAACACTGACCATCCATGGGGCTGTGCAGTTTATTCCTACAAAATTGCAATTATCTCCAAGTAAGTTGTATCTTGGAAAAATAAAGATTTTCAAAATGCTGATCTTAGTATAGAGTACATAAAGCAAGTAACGTGCAAATGAATTTTTTAATTTATCAAATAGAGTTATTCTTTAAAAATTATTAGTGAGGAATTGTCTCTTACTAATATGTGTAGGCTGCATATTTCAATAAAAGACTGTTAGCTAAACATCTTAATAAAGAATTGAGGGGCTAAATAAGCATAACAATTCTGGGCATTTCCTTTCTGCACCTTCATATTTGGGTATTTATCTGCCTAACACAACCAAAATAGCCACAGGTAAGGGTGCAGCCAGGTGTGCACATTAATAATTTACTTTGTGTTATAAGATGTGGTAGAATTTAAATTAGAAAAGTCTTGTCATATTTAGCAAGGCTTATGTTATGATTATAAGGGTTATTACATTTTTTTTTTCAAAAGTCTGCTTAGCCTTAGCTAAATGAATGTTTTGCATAAAATTCTCATTTCAGAGTGGTGAAAAATTCCTTTCCACAAGCATGCACTGTCTTGGCCAGGTAGGCTTCATTCTAGAAGTTGGTGTACAATTCCACACTTTTGTCTTTGCCCTGGGTTCATGCAACAAAGTTAAAGGAAAGCTTTCTTCACTGGTTATATATGGTGCCCTCTGAAAAAATCATTAGTATGTATAATTTTTTCCATCTAGCAGAAACTTCAGTCTGGTTTTCCACACCTTTAGGACTGATGTCATTTTTTTTTTTTTTTTTTTATCATTTACATTATAATGTCAATCACACAAATTTCTCACATCAAATATAATGAAAAATCCCTAAAATGAGATATTGAAAGACATTAAGAGAGACTTCTTTTAATGAAATATAATGCAGTCCTTGCTGCCAAAGCTGAAATTCATGACAAGTAATTGGGAATTCTTTATTTTTGTTCCCCCAGGACCTTGCTTGATGGCTACTCTACCTTCAGTCATGGACCCTTTCATACCGTGAGGATGGAAGCTGAGTTTCCTGGGCTAGGAGAGAATCCTATGTCTCATTAATTCCTGCTTGGAAACCACCATTAGCCCTCCATCCCCCATCTAGCTTGCTGGTTCTGGGGGATGGCCAGTCTCATTCCCCCTGGGAGCACCCATTCTGCCCTTAGTATTTTCTGTGAGCCTGGAATTGTTACCTCCTTACAGGAAGTGTTCCTCCATCCATCTTCGATACTTAGTTGAAATGCAATATGTCAGCATGAGCTAGGCTGGCTAGGAGTGCTACTAGGTGAGCACCTACTGTTCCTGCTTCTTGTCTGTTGTGTGATAGTCAGAGGCAACTTCCTTCCCCACAATGGGTGAAGTGCCAACAGCTGCTCAATCACATTCTCCCTGGCCAGCTCCTATAGACACTGGGGGGCTGCCTGAGGCAAAGTCAGGGCTTTATCTCTCTGCCACGAACGTGGCTTTGATTCTTTAATGTTGTATAATAAGTAGCCAGGACTCAATGATCTTTCTGAGGTCTGTGTTGTGTACTTGACATCTCATTTGTTTCCTTAACAGATAGATTCATTTGAGCTGAATACAGTGTAGCGCCTCCTTCCACCAGTTCTTAAACATAAAGTCCAGTACAAGATGTGACCATAAAAATGAGATGGCACAGAACAGTAAAAGTCTCCAAAATGGTCCATTTTTAAACAATGTTTTTTTGTCCCTGAACCCATCAGTGAGGCATTACCTGTCTTGCTCTCCACAGTGTGAGAAAACAAACATAGTCTCCTCTCACATTTCACTGGACTTAAAGGCCCCTGCATTTGTCCGTAAATATGTAAGTATTTGGTAATGCTAAGTCAGTTGTTGCAGTTCCTAGCAGCTTCTGTACTGTGTACATAATAAAAACATATTAGCCATTTTACAGGCTACCTAACTATTTATACCCCAGCTGATATGGCTGGATAGAGGACTAGTATAAATTTAGCTGGTGCTTACTAAACATAGCATTTGGGTAAGCAGTACAAGAATTGTAAAGCTCAGACTGGCGTAATGTACATCATGTGATGGATCTTGAGCAAGGACTTCTAAGATGTAGTTTTCTATTTATTAATTTGATAACTGAGCAGGTGAACTGGCCACCAAGCACAAGACAACATAATAATTACACACAATCTGCTTGGACAGCATTTGAGAAAATCAATACATTATTCACAGCAACTTTAAGCAACCTTAGCAGCAGCTATGTAATTATATTGCTCACAGACCCCCCTCAAATCAGACTCACAAAAGCAATTAGCAGCCGGTGAGGGTGATGTCTTCTCTATCATTGTTCATAAGAAAAAGAAATCAGTGCAATTAAAGATAAAAATGTAAGAAATAAGATTAATGTAAAAACAATATATAAGGTTGGACACCAGTCTATAGAGGGAGGTCTCACAATGTTCATGCTGATATTGCAATGCATGCTTTCATACAGCAGAGACTGTGTATTATACAGACTCTCAGCTTTTTTAATTTTTTCAGAGAGCTGTTACTTGGAAATCCATAAGCATGCCACATACTTAACTGGAAAGCATGTTATGAAATTAGCTGGATGGCATTACTGCCTACTGTAGAGGTTAATGTACTGAGCTATGAATCAGCATTGCACTTTCAGAAGGATAACCTCAGTGACTCATTTACCTGTACTTACATAGTCAATGAAAGTCACTTCCCAGCTACAGTCAGATCACTTCCTGAAAAGGAAAGCCTGTAACCACAAGTGAATTACAACAGCTTTATCACAATGCAGGGTAAGTGGCAGAATAACTATGCTAGTGATTCAGAACGTAGTGTAAAGTGATCATGATGCACATGCAGGGCAGCTTGCTCGTAGCTGTACATTAAGGAAGTGGTACTTGTGGAGTTCACAGCTAGGCTTGTACACTAACAACCTTTCGCAATGTCTAACCACTAGATCAAAGTCTGAACTGCAGCAGGAACTTTTATTTTATTTCGCTGTAACCACAATTCACCAGAATCACATTTCATAATTTAATTTGAAGAAAGAAACCTTCTTGCCTGTAAATGATTGTTGCAAACACAACAATAAGTAGTTGGACTGGGAGGAAAGCCAAGTTTCCAGCCTAACACTTTAAGTTTATCTGGATGAGAAACACTGAAACACTACTAACAGCACGAAAATGTGTTCGGGGGTTATCTTGGTTGGCAGCAGATGGTAACATTGTAGCAGGATAAAACATTCTTTTAATTTTCCGTAATATGCAAACAAGATTATGTCTGTGTGACTTGTATAACGTAAAATTACAGGGGAGAGATTCAGTTTCATGTCTTTAAAGTACTTCCTGTTGTTAGCCGATCATAAATGGGTGTTAAAAGTCTGTAACAGACAGTTGCTCCCTTAGCCAAAGACAAGCACAAGTTTTGACAGATCTGTTCTTTCTTTCTTTCTTTCTTTCTTTCTTTCTTTCTTTCTTTCTTTCTTTCTTTCTATGTCTTTGGAAGATGTTTGGGTTACATGAAGGAAAATAAACTTTTCATTGTTTGCAAGTCTGTTGTTGAATACATGTTGATAATCAAAGTATTCTTTGTTTTGCTTCCATTTATGAATTGAGAGGTGATAAGTGGTGGTCTCATTCCACAAACTTTTAATGCAAGTGAATTCTTGTGTGATATCTCACCAGGAAATTAACTGATGTGTCATCTGCCTGAGTTGATGGTAGTTAATTCAGGCAGATGTAAAGGATCACAGGAAATGTATTGAAAGCGTAGCTAAAGTTCCCCAGTGCCCTTGCTAAATTTCTCATCGTTAGTGTGAATACCACCCTGGGTCTCCCCTGAAAACAGGTCTACTGGGACCAAATCAGTTAACAAAACATTAACAAATATAAATAAAATGAATCTGGAACAACTTGGCAAATCATTCAATCATAGAAAGTAACTCAAATGGTTAGAATTGTTAATTAATTAAACTCAGTGGTGTAAAACAAAAATCAGTAATAAATATTTTTGTGTATAACAATACATGGCAGAAAGCTTTATTTGAAATTAAAAATGTTCTGAATCATATAATTCTGCATATTCTATAGAACTAAATCTTATATGTAATTGTCAGATTATATTATTAGGTTCTAATATGTTTAATGTAGGTAGCAGCGAGGCAGTGATAGAAAACACTGAACTGAAACCCCGGACAAGTAGCGACTTTTCTGTTTTATATTTTTTCTCTAATTATGTGTGTCAGATGTGAGTTATCTACAGAAAAGAAAATAAAGCTCAGACTTTTAAACCAGAGGCCAAAGTTGCTCGTTTTTGTTTTATAACATCTCCAATATATATGACCAACAGAACATATTTACATTTCGATGTCTAACACAGTGAGTGATTCTAGTGAAGTTAAATGTGATAGTTTATGTTACCCACTACAGGGAAACCTTAGGAGTATGGTGCTTCATGGTCCAGTAACGTATCCTGCCATGCAAATGGTGACTGTTAAGATACTACAGAAGTCTATGGTGGAGAAAGGATTTATAACAGGTACTTACAGCTGTCTGCTTATTCTGCTTAAAGCTAACTTTGACATATTACTCGCCTGATCATGTTTTAAATGAATAATTTTGGCAGCTAACAGCTATACTCTGAAATGACCTTTGTCTGTATTTTTCAACCTATTACTGTCTGAATTATGGGCAAAACATGGAACAAATGTGTATAGCTTCTACAAATGCAGTGTAAACTAGATGTAGGACAGTTGAAAGAACACACTCTGTTTTGTTGCAATTTCTATCATAAAAATCAGTGTAAAATGACAACTGTATAATTACTTAAAACTATCTCTCTGCAATCTGTGTCCTCTATATGCACCATGTAGATGGCTGTGCCCCCTTCTCTCACCCTATTTAACCATCTATCACTCAAGTTGCTGCTTCTTCAAAATAGAAAAGTTTCCTCATTTGCAAAGACTAAGGGTGATGGACGTGATTTAAAGACAAGTGCCTGAAATCAAAAGTTCTCATTGCTTGAGCATCAAGGATTCATGTCAGTTGAATGAAGGGCAAACCTTCAAATCTACTATAACAGAAAAATACATAGAAATAATAGGTTAATAGAGAACAACAGCTATTGAAATATATTAATGTCATGGTCGCACATTGTCAAGATAGTGCAAAGGACACCAGCATCAAAAACTGGTCAAAGACCCTATTCTACTCAATAAGACAGTAAAGTTGAACTCAAATACAGATCAAACAAAGGAAAACTATAGTAACATTTCTAGCTGTCTGACACCTCAACTATCCAAACTGTCCCATAAAATAATGGGACAGATGCATCAGTAAAAACACTGAAATGATTATTGCTGGAACTATAAATTCAGTGTATCTGTGTGACATAAAGTGATTCAATAAAACTCATGTGTATTGCTCGACTACCATGCAAATGAAGCAAAATGATCCTGTGGAACTAAATCATTGCCAGTGATATGACGAATGAGAACTTTGTTTTGTGAAAACAGTGCCCCAGAAGACAACCACCTGGAGTAATCAAATGCTTCATAGTTTACACTTCTTTAAGATAGAAAAGCAATAGATGACTACTTGAAAAATAAAGTACTGATGAAAAGGAGGGTGCAAAATCTACCATTATGCCACAGCTCATAAACTGGTAAATAATATGGATCTCCGGAGCAGTACCTGTGGAAAGAAGCTTTGAGAAGTGTCACTGACCTTAGGACAAAGCTTCATCCCCAGATCTGGTATGTCATTCATGGTATGATGGTGAACACATGACCGACAGCCACAGCAGACTCCATGTAGAAAACTCTGTGTGCATCTTTACTGACAGGGTGCAATGCAGTGGATATCAGGAAAGGCATCTTGTAAAGGACTGAATAAACTGTGATGCAGACAGATGTAGACACACTGCAGGTAGCAATAGCTTCCTTGAGTAAAAATAAGTAGGAGCTGAAGTGAATGGAAAGCTGAGGTATTGGTAAGAAGCAAAAAGAGCCAACACAATGGGCAAACATTATATTTTCTGTTGTGAAACATGGTTGTAATGATACAAAGGTTCCACCCACTATGAGCCCTCATTCCTCTACCCTGTGCAGAGTACTCATGTTCCACATGTTCAGTGTACAGAAGTCAGAGACACCTCTGTCTTACAATGCTGTTCCTCTCTGTGTGAACTGCTCCACCCTCAAGTAATAGGGAGATCCCTATAAGGGTACAGCCACCTTCTGCTGTGTACACTTATGCAGATATTGTCAGGAATACTGTACGCAGTTGGATGTAGACAGCATCCAACCTTAAGTGAGACCCAGTTACTGCATTAGCTCACAGCCTTAGTACACTGTTGCACACATTAGTCTGGTTGTGTCTTTGGTAAAAGAGATCTGGACATGCACAGACTGCATTCCATTAGGATACAGACCTAGGCACACACACACACACACACGCACACACACACACACACACACACACACACACACACACACACACACACACACACACACACACACACACACACACATGCACACACTTCCATATGTTCACATAGTACAACATTTACCTGTCAAGGACAGCTGTATGGGGAGTGCATCAGGAAGTGTGGCATACCAGTGTTTGACTTTAATTTCTTTCTATATTTATCAGTGATGGCACTAATTCCTGCTATGTGTAACTAAGGTCCATGTTGACCTGCCTCCCTACCTGTCAGCCTGCAGTCTACTCACCTCATTTCATCTGTGTAAACCTGTCAGTGCTACAGATGCCTAGCGGCAGCATCCATCCATCTATGTGGCCATTGTGTGGATGCCTCTTGAGATGGTCATCTCACCTTGCAGTGTCCTGAGTCATATTGTCAGGCATTCCAGCCTTTTAACTGAACATTTTCAAATAGATCATTCCTCTCTATGTCTTGGTTACTTGTCTACATGTGTATGAAAGTCTGTTAACACTTTTCCAAACTCTTAACTGTGCACACAACCATCTTCACTTGCTTCACTGAGCTGTAGATGGCTACTTAAATGGCACACATAGTTTAACTCACTGACTTGTAGCTGTGGCCACTGTGTATTTGGCAACTAGTAGAACACCCAATGCCAGTAAAGATTTGTATTTGTTAATCCACAAGGTATGAATAAATGGATTGAAAGAGTATCATCCATTGCTTACCTTTATAGATATGGGGCAGGATTCACAATGGCTTGCACGGAGTCTAAGAGTCGTGTAAGACTCCATGCAGCCATCGCGATCCAAGAACAGCCCGAAATCCCATGTAGGAGACCAACTAAAATGACTCTTACACGGGCAGGGAGTGGATATGCTAATCACCTCACTTGCAGCCGAAAGGCATGCAAATGAGGTAGATTAGCGATCCACGAAGCTGAAACCAGCCCGTGTAAGAGTCGTGTTAGGTGCAGAAATGTACTCAGTTGACAACTGAGTATGTTACTGCAAATAACACAATGGAGCCATGACAGCTCCAAATAAAGTGTGCATATGTTGCAGTCAGCATGCCAATGGCCAAAAATGTGGCCATTGGCACGGTAACCCGATGCAAACATGAAATAAAATACTTTTTTTTTTCGGCGATCGGCGATGTTTAAACGCAGTGCAGCCCCGCGCAAACGGGCTGCGCTAAATAAGACATAAAAATAAAGGTTTGAAACCCACAAATGTGGGTTTTATGTAATGCATGGATTTGCAATGCAGGGACTAGCAGACCGAAAACAACATGGCCACCGTCTAGTGGTTGCTAAGGGGGGACGCTGAGTGTAAGACATGTAACTAAGAATTAATAGGCTATCCTATGTAAATGAGTCTAGTGAATCACACTGTCACATAGCAAATGAGCACATTCCATGTAGTGTAAGAGTTAGATAAGGGGGAGTAACAGAGTAGGAGATAGGTGACATCACAGGGGGGAATGTCAGGAAGAAATCAAGCACATTGGAGCAAAGTGGTATATGAAAGATGTCAATCACACAGCATAAAAAGAGGAGTGTCAACAGATAAGCATGGGAAAGTCAAGAAATGGAAGGTGTACACTGTGGCCAACACCAAAGTTTCTTGCTGTGCGTGCATGCACGTGTGTGCGCGCTGGGAGGCACGAGTAAGACAGAGTACGCGCGTGTAAGGCAGAGTAAGCATGTAGGAGCTTGTGTAAAGATCTATTAACCTGTTTGTGCTGGTGTGCGTGCATTTTAACCCGAATAAGCAGATTCTAGTCCGTGTAAGCATGTGTGTGCGTGGTAGCCACTGTGAGCGTGTTTTCGTTGGTATGCTCGCTGCTCCCCCCTGAGGAAACAGAGAGGAAAAAGGAAGCAGAAGAAATAGTAGGAAGCTAGCAGGGAATACTGGTAGAGCTAGCAGGTGAAAACAATTAGAAGCAGGCAATTACACAGGCATAATACTACCCCAGCCCAGCACTTAAAACACTGCAAACAGCATTGCAGTATGTTTCTCTCAAGAGACACTGCAAGACAGGAGTAAGCTAGTAGAAAACTGAAAAAGCTGCACTCAGACCAAACATGCTAGGGGCTGCCATAGCTGTTATAAGGAGACATAGGAGACTTGCTGAGGGTGGTGACAATGCAAATGCTGCCAGACAACCCACAGTGAGAAGACGGAGAAGAGTGTACAGGCCCAGGGTCACCTACCAGGGGTTACATGAGCTGGAGATAGTGGAGCGCAATAGAGTGGACAGAGACCTCCTGCAGCAAATTGTTGAGCTGTGCAGGCCACGCCTCACACAGAACCAACAGAGGGGAACCCATCCCAGTGGAAACCAAGGTATGTGTTGGCCTAAGAATACTAGCAACAGGTACCTTCCAGAGACCAACTGGTGATATGATGGAGATATCACAGGCATCAGCCTCCAGTGTACTGCACCAGTTCCTGGATGCCATGTCAGCACATGTCGGTGAGCATGTATATTTCCCCAATGCCCGTGAGGTATTGGCCAGCAATATGCATCTCTTCCAGAAAATAGCGGAATACCCCGAGCTAGAGTAATGCTCACACTCTATGTTTGGGTAGTTGCAGTCCACCCATATAATGGTGTTTGTAGAGACCGTCATATTCCCAGTGTTGTCAGGAAGGCCAAGTGGGTTTCCTGGGTATGGGTGGGTGGTGTGTGCCAGGCTATGAACCTGAAGGCAGTCTAACCCACTGTTAGTTGCACATGGATAGGCTCTGATGCTTTGTGCTGTGCCACCAACCTGGGGGTGTGTGTATCTGAGGTGCCTTTGGATACATCCCCCCTGTTCTGGTTTGGTGCATGTGTAGGGGACGACAAGCATGGTATGAGGTATGACCTGGCAGTGATGGTGTGCACCTGGGAGCCTTGTACCAGGAGTCTGTTACTGCATGGATATTGCTGTACCCCATGCTAAGGACAGTTTCCACTGCATGCATCTTGAGGTTTACACTGCTGCTGTTGAGTAGCATTTCTATTAGTGTCCTATCCTGTGTGATACCTGTGTGGGTGGCTATGTAATGTCAGCCTTGCATACAAAGGCACTATGTGTGTAGCAATAGCCTCTGCCAATATACAACGGCCCATGGGTGACAGGTGCAAGCTGTCCCAAGCAAAGCAATGTGGCTTGTCCAGCATGTAATCCCACACTGACAGGCATTGGATCCCCTTTGAATGTCACCGAAACATAACGTTAATTGCAGAAACTGATCATCCTGTCTACATATTGTGGCAGCATTCTTGGTGAGGGTAAGATGCTACTCAAGGTCAGGGTCATACCAGCCTGTGCCACAAGCTCAGACAGCCCCTCTATGTCCCCTAACACGTAGTCCAGGGAGGTGCGTCAGAGGTCATACACACTGGCACAGACAATGACTGAGTCATACTTCTACATGCCTTGGAGTGACCTGTATGCTTGTGTTATGTGGTGGATCATAGTGCCCGACGGGCATCTCAGCGTGACCTTCACCTTGTTCAGCCTGGTGAGCAGGACCTCAGTGTACCTGACGATAGAGGTACCTCATACAACTGTAGCAGGTGTGTTGTCAAGCCCTATGGCCTGTGACTGTTTGGCACACAGGCTTTGTGAGCTATGTGTTGCACGTGCTCTGCTCTGGCTTAACGTTTGCTTGTGTGTCTGCTTTGCAGGTGTCAGCTGCTCAGGCAGGATGCTATTCTGAGAGTCCAAGAATGTACCTGTGTGTTTCTGTGTTTGGATTGCAGTCGTGGCAGGTCTATGTGAGACTGGTACTGTATTCACTGTAGTATCCCACTCCACCTGACAGGGTATGCCAGTACTGAGTTAAGAGAGCTTAGCCCCAGTTTGGCTATGTGGTTGCATCTCTCACATGTGTTGTAAGAGTATGGGAAGGGAGAGGGTTGTCTGTGTACATGAGGCAGCTGTAACATTGCCACATGACTCACAGATTCACCAACTGGACCAGAGAGTAGATTGACAGGTGACCTTTGCACATGCTACCATAGCATTGTGAATCCCATACTAAGTAACGACACATAGGGCCAATGGGGAACAAGGTACTCAAGGTGAGTATGTGAGGGTGTAGTGCTCCTGATTTGTTAGTGCTGGCATATATGAATGCTGTCTTGAGCAAATGCGAGGTAAGTCATATGCAATGTGTTACAGGCAACCTACATGCAAACAGGACAAACAGTGACATTCTGTCAAGTGAGACATGGACATCAGTACAGTAAGCAATACAGATGTCACTAGGGATCCACAGAGGCACTGTAAATCTGCACTGCAGGTAGAATCAGTGTTTCAGGAACATAACAAGCAAACATGCATACAAACAAAGCTACAGTCAGCAGGCCTGTATGTAGACTATGCTACAACAAACAAGGTGTACGACTTCCAGTAGGTAACAGTGCATATATGCAGGCACTATAAGCCTGTACCCAGACATTCACAGGTCAGACGGGCTGGGTCCAGCCACACCCCCAACAAGTGTATAGACCACGTACCTTCGTAATGTTGAATAACTGGCCTGATCCCCTAGTGCTCATACCTGTAATAATACACATGTCAAATAACAGACACTGAGCCCTCACTCAGCAGTTCCAGACTTAGTATGATGTATGCTACCTGTCCTGGCACCACAGTATCCTTGACATGTATGGAGACTCTCCCTCCTGTCATAGTTAGTTCTGTGTTTTGGTGCTGTCATGCATGGTATGAGGTGTGACCTTGTAGTGCTAGTGTGCTCTTGTGAGCCTTGAACCTGTTGTATAGTACTGCACAGATATCAACATCCTCAAACATCCTCATTGCAGAGTCGAGTGTGGACAGCATGCAACTCGCAGTTGACATGACCATCATTGAGTATCAATATGTACATTTTTGTATCCCCTGTGCTACCCATGTAGGTGGCCATCTCTTGACAGCCTCACCACCAGTATGCAAAGATGTGCAGACAGTACACTATGGTAATTACTATGAGTGTACAAAACAATACAATGACATTCATACTGTAACTGCATCAGGCATGCTGGTATATACCCACAATGATATCATTACACTGTACTGTTGTCAACATCATACTATTACAACACTTCTATGTAGTCACCCTGTGCATCAGCACCATGTTAACCTGTTCCTGCACCAATGTTACAGATTGCAGGAGGTGGCACAGTTTCATCATATGCACAGGGTGTGTACCTGGTATGCCTGAGTCTGCCACTGATACAACCAATTGACATGTCTGTGTGTGTGTGTTGGTGAGGGACAGCAGTACAAGATGGGGCAATGTTGATGCAGTGTCTGCGTGCATGTGGTAGCCCTAGGTGTTATCAATTTGCATGTGTGTATGCATGCACACAGTCCCACCTCATGGCTGCCATATACAGGTGTTTGTGGACAGCCACAGACTGTACCTGCCAGGTCATACAGATCACTGTCTGTGGCCATGGACACGGTACCTGTGCCTGGCAGGGGTGCTACGGACCGTATCAGGTACTAAGCCAGACTGGGTACTGTCATCAGAAGCAGGTGGTTGGTGACTGGAGACAGGTCCCTGTTGGGACTGTCCAGCGCCACGTGCATGTGGTCTCCTGGGGCGGTCTGATGACAGCACAGACCCAGCATTGCTGGGGCTGCTGCTGGCACTATGTGAGCGGCCGCGGGCCTGTTGTCATCTGCGATGGCTGCCAGCTGCTGCTGTTGCTGGCATACGGCCACGTCGACGCCTCAACCGTCCACCATTGCCCTGGCTCATGGACATGTAGTTGTGGAACAGATCTAATGTGTCCCCCCAACGTCTGTCAATGATCTCGGTGAAGTTACGGATGGCAGCCGCAACATCACTCATACTGTCACTCATAGCTGTGTGACATGCTCTCAGCTCCCTCAGACCCTGTCTGGTGTACCTTTCCATACATGACTGTGCCTGCATTACAGCCCGAAACATAGCTGAGGTTAAAAGACCTCTGTGGGCATGTCTGACAGGGGCGTTACGCCCAAGGATGCTCCCACGAGAACCCCTGGATGTCTGCCTGTGTGGTACCATGTCAGGACCCTGGCCATGGCTGCTGTGTGGGGATGTATGTGCCACCGATACCACATTACCCTGGTCAATGCCCACTGTATCCTGTCCATCACCTAGGGATATTGGTGATAAAGGATGTATTGGCAGGATGACTGTGCGCATTGATGGGGTCGACAGCTGTGTAGTGTCAATTGGCTGACCAATGATGGACCCTGGCACACCTACCTGTGCCATTACACAGGTATCATCATTATCACTATCCACAGCAGCTGATTCAGGTTCCCTGCTGCACAACACCAGAGCAGTGCCAGAACCTGTGGGAGTAAGACAGGAAACACAGTTTACAATGTGTACACAATGTCAGCACTGATACACACATGCACACATGGGCACATGCACACATGGGCACATGCACACATGCACACATGCACACATGGGCACATGCACACATGGGCACATGCACACATGCACACATGGGCACATGCACACATGGGCACATGCACACATGCACACATGCACACATGGGCACATGCACACATGCACACATGCACACACCTCAGTATATGAGATATCAACACCTCAGTATATGATATATCAACACACAGACACAAACACACCTGCAATCAAACACATAACACTACTGCTTCAGCCTATTATTACTGTTAGTATCAAGAGTATTGAAGGTAATGGTATTACACACTCACCAGCATGGATAGGCTGCCTTGCTGTTACACCAGAGGGAACTGCAGTAAAGAGACATTTATTGTTAGTGGGCACAACTGTGCCATTGATACTGTGGGTATGATACAGTTCAGTAGTGCAACAGTTAGCTTCCACAGGTCTACTGCTGATATTGAGAATATCACTCTTGCACAATAATTACCAAGATTACAGCTACAAAACGAGGATACACCTCACTCATGCATAACCTAACAGTGTACAGAACGGTCAACTATACACATGGCATGTTACCTGCATGCTCCGTGTCCTGCTGCTGGGTGGCTCCAGCCTCCATCATTACACATGTATGCTGCTGCTGTTGCTGTTGGGCTGGAGCCACAACACTTAGGAGTAGTCCCTCCAGTCTGGTGAGGGGGGGATGTCTAGACACCCCACCACCTGTGGCAAGCTGCTGCCTGTGGATATCCGATGCACGCTGATGGACATTTCTAATTAAATCACTGCAGTGATGGCGTACCTGCTCATATGTCTGGTTATGTGTGCCTATGTCATTTACCCAACGGACCAGGTCTTGCCACAGTGCAGCCCTCTCCTGCTGGTTCTGGCTGGTGCGGGAAAAGAGTATTGCGAAATCCCGCACCAGGCTCTGGTGTATCTCTTCCTCCTCTGCAGCGGAGTACACAGGCTTCCGCTGGTGAACCATAGCCCTGAAAAGGAGAAGGAAAATATGTCAGCAATATCTGTCAGCAAACTATGGCACACATAATACACATAATACTCGACTGTAGTGATATAACTTAACCACCATATATAGCATCTGTCTGTCTATTGGGGGATACACATGTAAATAACCAGATATCAGTGCTCATCCGACAACTGTGCAACAGTACCTGGCACACTCCATATGACAGACTAGTATACTGCAGCAGTCAGCACACTGGTTCAGGTACAATGCACAACCTCACACTGGGGGTTTGTATCAAGGTACTGTATGGGGAACATTATCAGCCCATGCACTGCACACAATGCATGTTACATATTTCACTGGTAATGCACACTACTCTTACTTGCCATAACCCTACCTACACCACAGTGACATACAGGGTAACACAGCACAACATATGGCAATGTAGTATGTGTTGATCGCAATACCTGACACATCTGTCTCTGGCCTCACACCAAGGGCACACACTACCATATAAGACAGACAGACAGTCATGGTGAGCAATCACACCAGTACATAACATGCACCCAGTCACTGGCACACTCATTCCACCTCACATATTTCATTTGCAATGTGTTCATGGGTGTGAATTGTGTCTTAGGTAGGTAGTGTGCTTTTGGCCCTGGGCCTACAGCAGCATACTGTTATGCTACCCTGCCCCTTGTGACACATGTGTTATGATCGTACCTGCTCCTTACAAACAGTTACACAGGGTGACTCATATGGCATATTACCTATCTGCATACCATTCAGCAGGGGTATGTCTGACATCTACTCATGGGGAGCCTTGCTTCTTAATTCTGTGTGGTTTACTACAGGGTATGTCATATCTGTGGGTAGGGTCCTGTACCTCCACCATGTGCTCTATACTGCAGTGACAAGGACGACAGACAAAGGTAATTTGTGTTGTGGATGTTGGAGGTGTTACCATGGTTGTTAGACAACTGTCATGGGTGTGACTGAACTATGTATATCCAGCAGTGGTAACCTCTATGTAGGCAGTCTGTGTGCACTCTGTGGTCTTGTCAGTCACTCTGCATAGGTATTGTGTTTGAGTGCATTGACACAGTTACTTGCGTATGTCTGTGTCCTTCTCCATATCTGTAGCTGTCATGGGAGGTACATACCGTGTAGGACATTGTGTGGTGTAGAGGGGTACAGTGACCTACATGTCCATAGCTGACACACCATGTCCGCTAACACATTCCATGTACAGGTATTACAGGACTAGTGTGCCACTGTGTATATCAATGGGGAGCCAATTGTACACTTGTTGCCCCTGTTCCCCCATGACACATGCAGTGGTGGGCAGGCATGCACATATGTGGTGGTTACTGGTGTCAGTGTTTTTGAATGGGGTATGGTACTCCAGTATCCACACTGGTGTTCACTCCATGCCTTTGACACCAGGCACCTGTTGCAATACATCTGCACACATGTGCCTCCCACAGTATATATATATATATATATATATATATATATATATATATATATATATATTGATATGTTTATATCTGTATATATATGTTTGTATATATGTATATAATATGTATATATAGATGTAGATATATACATATAGATGTGGGGAGAGAGGGGGAGAGAGTGAGAGAGAGAGACAGAGGGAGAGTGAGAGTGAGAGGGGGTGGGACAGAGAGAGAGAGATAGTCATATACAGGCATATCTGTTGTCAGTCAGATCTATCTGTATATGTATATGTATCTACATATATCTATGTATGTATGTGTGTATTACATATATCTGTACGTACATATTCTACCAATCTCGATGTCTGTGCAGTAAGTGAAACCTGGTTCAAGGCTCCTGAGACCACACCAGCAGTACCAGGCTATACCTCGTATCATGCTTTTTGGCCCCAAAACTCGGGCCAAAACAAAAAGGGAGGGGGAGTGTCCATATTCATGAAGGACACCCACACCTCCAGGTTAGTGGCAACACATGAAGCATCAGAGACCATCCAGGTGCAAATAACCGTAGGCAAACCTGCTATACAACTGGTAGCATGTTACAGACCACCCTCCCAATCTCAGGAACCACAGTCAGCCTTCCTGAAGAGATTGGAGGATATGAATGTCCCACCACACACCATCATATTGGGAGACTTCAACTACCATAACATACACTGGGTGCATTATTCCAGCCCAAACACCCTAGCCCAAAGGTTCCCGGAATTCACTAAGTCAAATGCAATGGAACAGCTAGTCACCTCTCCCACAAGAGGAGATAATATACTAGACCTTATCATCACAAACATGGGGACAATGTGCTACACACCGGAAGTATACCCCTCACTAGTCACATCTGACCACAGACTAATCACCCTGGATATACATATCCCACCTCCCCCACAGCACAAAAGACTACAGTGGGAAACCTCTCACATGCCGACTTTACACTTTTTAAAACTGAGTTGGTATCCTTTAAGCCCACTGGGCCAGTGGAAACCACATCCCACAATGCAGACTCCTTCACAAATGCTTTCTACGGACATCTCCAAGAATGCATGGATCATGCAATCCCAAATAAAACCAAGACCCTCTCCACCAAGGGCAGGTGTCCTGTCTGGTGGACCCCAGCCATGAACAAATTATATAACAGAAGGTAGCTACTGCATGACAGAGCAGAATTCCATAAAGATAAGGCATCTCTGACCAGCACTAGTAGAAAGATACGTTCTCTCATACAAACATGCAAGGCCAACAATGAGAGGGAAATCGCTATGGACACTACAGATAACCATAAGGCCTTCTTCTGCTATGTTAGACACCTGGGTGGAAACCCTCAGATATGTTCAGAGTTAGTTCACAGTGACAAAAGCTACACAGAACACACAGATATTGCCAACATTCTGGCAGACAGGTTCAGTGCAGATTTCTCCCCACCCTCACCCCCACATGAGGAATTACTTATCCCAGCTGACTGTAACCTCCCTGTCATCTCAGATGTCCAGCTGAGAACCGCCCTCAGCAAAGATGTAAACATGGCATCAATGGGACCTGAAGGTATCGCAGGTTGCATGCTACGTGAACTCCAAGAGGAGCTAAAACCCACACATAAAATGCTATTCAACCGTAGCCTTACTACAGCATATGTACCTGGACACTGGCATACAGCAACAGTAGTCCCACTCCACAAAGGAGGCACCTCTACAGACCCTGGTAACTACCGCTCCATAAGCTTAACCAGCCTGGTCTGCAACGCTATGGAAAGAATCATTATGGAACTCACACACAGAGACATTGGGGACTTACAGACACTTGATCCCACCCAGTTCGGCTTTGTAGAGGGCAGATCCTGCCTTATGAACCTAGTTGACCTTTGCAAATCAGTCACTAGAGCCATTGACGAGGGCACAGCGGTCCATACAGCCTACCTGGACTTGGCTACGGCTTTCGACACAATACCCCACTCTGGCATCATAGGCATGCTCAACAGCTTAAATGTAAATCCATATGTCACAAGATGGGTTGCAAACCAGCTAACGGATAGAAACCCTGAAGTCAAACTCACTGGTGCCATGTCAGACTTAGAGCCAGTCACAAGTGGTGTCCCACAGGGCTCTGTCCTGGGACCGCTCATGTTCGGCATTTATTTCTCAGATGTGGAAGCAAACATGGGAGGGTAGTGGCTGACAATGTTCAAAGATGACTGCATACTAGGCACCATAGTCGATACACCAGCTGACACATACATCCTACAGAAAGGCCTCACAGAAACCGACAACTGGTGCCAGAGTCATGGCCTTAAACTGCATGCCAAATAATGTATAGTCACACCCTTTCGGACGGACAAAGTACCCACATATTATCACATAGACAGTAACCCACTGAGTACAGACAAAGTAATCAGAGACCTGGGGACACTAATCGATACTGACCTCTCATTTGACACCCACGTTGCCAAAGTGGTTGGATAAACTTCCTACCTTGCCCACCTTATCATGAAGGGATTCACATCCAGATCAAAAGAGGTCATTGTACCCCTATACTCCTCCATTATCAGGCCCATGACTGTGTACTATGCCCCATTTGGTATGTACCTCACCTGGCACTTGCAACAGCTAGGGGGACCCCATAAGTATGTCACCAGGAGGATCAAGGGTCTCCAACAAATGTCATATGCTGCCAGACTAAAGAAACTCATGCTCTATTCCATAGCATACCGCCTACTTAGGGGTGATCTGTGCCTGACGTACAAGGCCATGTCCAATCAGGAATTGATGGACATGTTCCACCTTGTACAATCCAAATCCATCAGAACCACAACAACTACAGATTTAAACCTCAGCACACATATGAATAGGACATGCTGTAGGGACAGATCCATAACTCAGAGGCTTCCCATACTGTGGAACAGGATCCCAGTTCATGTTAGGCAGAGACCCTCACTGACACTCTTCATGTGAATTCTTGACGAGTGGATGGGAGATCATAGGTTTACACCAGGGGTCATCTCTGTGTCACTACTAGACAGAGGCACAGTAAACTAATGCTATTATGTACGGGGGTCTTCACTGTGTCACTACTATACAGAGGCACAATTTTCTAAATCTATTCTATACACTGTCTGCAGATAGCCTAGTACTAAACTATGGCACTGTGAAACTATATATGTCTATGTATTTCTACATCCCTCTCTATCTATGTATACACATATGCATATTATATATATATATATATATATATATATATATATATATATATATATATATATATATATATATACATACATATCTTGATATACATACGATATATATATATATATATATATATATATATATATATATATATATATATATACTCCTTTTTAATTCCACATATGTAACATATGTATACACACAGTAACATACTGATGAACATCCATTACTGTACAACCTACTTGTACATTGCACTACAACCTACATTGCTATGTGCACATAGCTACCTTCACATACATATGTATGTAGAGCCTTCAGTGACAGTTGCAGTATGTCCCCGGCCCTATGCACATCTTCATATACATAGATACAGACCAATAACACATCTGGAGGGTTCACAGTATGTAGACTATTATAGTAGTACTTTACATTACCTGTGTTTGTTGCAGCTGTTTGCGTAAGCTTGCAGTTACTTGGCCTGCTGTCAGCCTCTTTGTTTTGTTGTTACTGTTTTTTTTTATTTCTTTCTCTTTCTCTTTCTCTTTCTCTTTCTCTCTCTCTCTCTCTCTCTCTCTCTCTCTCTCTCTCTCTCTCTGTCTCTGTCTCTACCTCCAGAGGGTGCAATGAAAGTATTGCATGTGTGGACTGGGAGTACAGGATGCTTTTGTAGGTATCTGCACATGTCCATGTGATGGCCTCTGCACCAATTGTTAGCCAGCATTTACTAATTGCATGCAGCCTGTTGTGTAGTGATTGCAGTTCTCACTGTGATTCAGGACAGTGCTATAAAAAAGGTCTGTTAGGTAGGCGTAGCCCTTTCAGATTATCAGGGTGGGGACCATGCTGGTTTGCTGTGGACACTGTTCTGTGAGTATAACGGTTGGTATGTCTCTCATATTTCTGGCTGTGTTGTAGACACTGCAATGCATGTTGTTCTGTAAGCTGAGTATTCCTTCCTCCAGTGTCCTCTTCTCCGTGTGTATGTAAACTGACACCTACGACTAGTAATACTGTGTATATGGGTGTGTGTGCTTTCCTGTGGGGATTGTGGTATAACTGGTATATAGCAGTGGCTCTTGCAATCTGTTGCTATGGCTTCAATATTTGGCCTTTACATTCACTCCTTGTATGTCTGCTAGGTGTCTTTCCTGTAATGTGTTGCTATGGCTTTCCTATTTTCCATTTACATTCACAGCTTGTAATGCTTGCTAAATCTGTTTGGGCAGCAATTCCCTATGTGTTTGTTGTGGTAGGGTGTTACTGCATGCAGTGTGGTCTGGCCATGGTGTGGGCCTTGACACTTACAAGGGTATTTGATCATGCTGCTGAGCAGGCCTCAGATACTCTCAGGTGCATCTTTTATCAGCCTCATGGAATGGTACATATCAGTGGGATACTCCAGTGATTCTGCAGTTGTGACTGTGGGTTATTTCGAGCATATGTATTAGTACACCATTTGTGACGTGCAAGTGGTGCATACTTTCAGTAATTCATAGTTACCATTGCATGTGTAGTTACACCTTTCTGCCTACTGTTAGTACATTTGACAGGGTGTCAGTGGGGCACAGTTGACATTTGTTTTCACATCAGGGACATCCCTGTAACTCAGTCACAGTTGCTATGTCTGATCTCTTAACTATTCAACTATGGCAGTGTTTATCCTGCTCCGAGTATGTGTGTGGCTTGCCAGATGCTACTGTGACATTATTACCTAGTAGCTACCAACTAGCATGGCTGTTTCTCATCACACAGTACTATTTTACAAATCCACTAGATTTGACAGTAAATATACATTACATGCTTTGTGTACTAGACTTGCTATATTCCCTTTACATTAATTCCTACTATTTTATGATATATTTCTTTCAGCACAATGTTCTTGTATAGCAGTCATGGCTTAGTGGTAAGTCATGCAGACTAGTGTTTCCAAGGTCCTGGGTTCGAGACTGACGGAGGTATTTTATTTTGCTGCTGAGAAAACTACAGGCCTTGTCATTCAGAGTGACTAAGGCACTTTTAAGCAGTTGTAAGCGGGTTAGCACTGGTTTGCGTGGAGCTCACGCATGCGGACTGCCGCTTAGCTTCGCGCACGCACACTTAGCTAAGCACACAGAAGCGCACTCCCGCTTACTACTGCTTAAAAGTGCTTACTCTCGCACACACCATCGCTATTTTCTTTTAAAGAAATGAAAATGGGGAGATAGGAAAGTGGTGAAAAAGGGGGCACAAAGAGGGTAGGACAGTAGGAAAACAAGCTCGGGTTTTGCAGGAGGGATGTAGGAAAGGCCCATAGCTGCCCATTTCTTCGTCAGCAACAGCTGTGCATATGTTTGTAATTTGGTGTGAAATTTGAAACCTTCCACCCCTGAGAGAGGTGTGAGGACAACAATAATATTTGTTGTACAGCCAATTGTAATTGCCAGTTTACATGTCCAGCAGACATATGTATGTGGCGTAATTTTTTTGTGGGTACAGAGTGCCCTTTTTTTTTTTTTCAGGTGAGAGTGGTATGTCAGGTACAGGAAGTCGGTATAGCTGTGGAGGTAGGTAGGGGAGGTTAACAGACAAGACAAACAAGATGCATACAGGGGTGGTGTATGACACATGTGGGGGGGTTACACAATTGACGGGGATGGATGTTTGGATATCTCGAGCCCATGAGCCCACAGATGGCAACAGTGGAACTGAGATCCCCACCCATGGGCAGTTGCCACTGTGCCTTCACTGCCCAGGATGGGGCTGTGCTGGGGGCTGTGTAGGACGGGCAGCAGGCACGCCCGTGAGTTGTGCCACCTGTGCCTCAAGCTGGCTTAGGGGCCCAAGCACAGCGTGCCGGATCTCCCTATGCACCACAGTCCGGACACTATGGAGGGTGAGTGGATGTTCTCCTCTGGCCACACTTGCAGAGGGGGGATGAGCCCCATCCCCTGCAGTGCTTCCACCAGCAGGTGGCACAGGGCCACCAGAGGAGGGTCCGGCCTGGGCACTACTGCCAGGTGCACTCGCCAGCTGAGGTGGGAGAGGTGGGTCTGCTGGAACCCGCCTTCCCTGTCGTCCTATGTTTTGCATTATTTAATGACAGTTTGGCTTAGTAATGTGCAATACCATTCACAATTAGTTGTAACAGCATGCATTAGTATTCCCATTAACCAAACACCCATAAATTCAAGCCGTTGAGCAGCAAGCATAACACATGCATAATTTGAACAACAATACACGATCCAACAACATGCAGGGTTGAGTGATGGCAACAGGCCATCAGGTTTGGATGTATGAACAGGGCACATGCATCAACGTACATGCAAATATGTATGAACCAACAGGAAAATTGTCCAGGGGAGTTAATTGTGAATACACATACCCATTTCACGTGGAATGGATTATTTGTGGTTATAAAGTAGGGTGAAGAAATATTTCATTAATAACTTCAAATACCTCTACATATGCTGTACATTTCTACTAGCTGCAGATATATACACACTACAGGTCTGACTACAGTTTCCTATGTGTAAACTTATGCATGTTGGTGATAGGAATGTTACTGCTACATCAATATACATTTCATTTTTATTCATACACATTCATATCTGGCTCTGTTCAGCTACATCATCCTGCTACATTTGCTTTATATGGCTCTGGACAACTGTGGATGTTTGGTATTTCATGCAACCATACTATCTGCATATTGCAAACTGAGAGCAACATATCCAGATTTTGGGACACACATTCCAGCTTCAGTACTTTTTTCCACACATTTTGCTGTTTGGTTGTGCCTGTCACATTCATTTTATTCTGCACTGACTGCAGTATACTTTATTCAGGAGTTATTACTACTTTATTGTTGGATTCATACATCTGTCTCACACTCTCGCACTTGTTTTATTTTTACAATTCAGGATGGTACTTAATTCTAGGCTTTATTGACATGTTTTACTTAGTTATAACAATCCTTTCCAACAGTCTCACTTGTGTCATGTTTCAGAATTTAAACGGGGATATATTTCGCACATGTGTTTTACTCAGCTTGTGTAGCTGTTATTTTCAGCCTGCTGCAGGTTATGTACTATTATATTACAGGTGGAACATCTTTATTTCAGACTTGTTTCATTTTTATGTTTGGATTACAGGCTGCATCACACTTATGTAATCACACAGTACTAGCAGAATCTCTCTTACACTGTTACTTGCACTTTATATTAATAGGTGACTACACTGCACTCTTTTGCAAGCTGTCATACTTTTATTTTTTAACAGTTACAGGGAGAGAATTACTAACCTGCCTGGTGGCGTAACCGCACAAGCCTATCGGTATAGGCTCGACGATTCGCGGAACGGACACCTGTAGCTGCAATATAAATGAAGTAATATTGGAATGCACATCTCCATAATATCAGCTAGGTTAACTTTCTACATAAATAATTACATGTAACTTACTCAGTAGTGGGGCGTTGGGCATTTGCTGGGCCTCCAGGATCCAACAGTTCAGTTGGTCCTGCTTCTGTCTCTTCAGGTCTCCATGGTGGTGATGGACCTGTTCACCAGTCCTTGGTATTCCTGTGGCACTGGTGAGATCATGTGCCAGCCGGTCCCATGCCTCAGCCCTATATGCTCCCCACAGGACCTGGCCCTGCATGAGTTGGGACCTCATGATCATGGACGAGGAGCCAAACCATATATTTGGACTCCTCAACGCCCCACCTCTGTGCTCGGAAGCAATTACCCTCTCCTACACCTGCCATCCTGACTGCAAATGGGTTTCACAATCAGTTATGCTGTGTATTCCCGCCTATGGGGCTTATATATGCCGTTTTTCCCACACTTATCTGTGATTGGCCATTTTGGAAATGTATCAGCTTCACAAAACCTGCTTTGTCATGCTTCTCTTTCCATTCATTCCTATATATATGATATTACTGCATTTCTAAGAGCAACTGTCATGGCTTAGTGGTTCAGTACTTTGACTATGGTGCATGGTATCCTGAGTTCGAGCCTGGCCATTGCTTTTTATATTTTATGACTGTCTACACAGGCTAGGAGGTGTGTCTGTGTAAAGGCAGTTTTGATACAGCTTGCTCAACGTTGCCCGTCGGTTAGCTTGTTGGCGCAGTGCACAGCTCCGCGCAAATGGGTCACGCTGGCTTACTCGCCGTTTGGCTGTCAGCACACATATTACGCTCAGCTCAGCTACGGGCACACAGTTTCAGCGTGTTAGGACTCTGCTCAACCCCGGGCACTCATTTTACACCTGTTAAACCACTGCCCACCTACGGGCACTCATTTTACACCTGTTAAACCACTGCTCACCTACAGGCAGATATACTCAGCTTGTTAGAGTGTAACTCAGCTATGGGCACTTCTGACATTTGTTTTTTATTTTCACACATTTCTTCATAATACATGGCCCATTTCATTACATTTTACATAAAAATAATTTTATACATGTACATATATGTCAGGGAATTGTTTCGTGCTTATTTCACTAAAAATAAAAATTGATGTTGTGGGGGCTCAAACCATGACTGCCTCCTCTTCAGCCGACGTCTCTACCGCTACGCTATTGCTTCTTGGCTTACTTTGCATATTTAGTTCTTATATGCATTTCCACTGACTGCTAACTGTGGCTAAGCGACGGGCACGCCCGCGCAAATGAGCGCACTCACGGGCAAACATCTTTAAAACTTATAACAAAAATATAACATGTTCATTTTTACATTTTATGTTAATAGTCTGTGGAGGCATGTGTTGTGTTGTGTTTATTGACATTTACACGGACTCTGTCTACTTTCGGGACTGTTACTCTTCTAGGGGCGTGTCCGTTTGCAGGGCTCGCCCTACGGACACGCCCCCTACTGTCTTACACGGACCATGTTAGCCTTAGGTGTGAGTCAGCATGCCCTCATGCATATGCATGGCATGCTGACGTCACACCATTTAACTGCTGCCTCTGTGTAAGCCTTGTAACTCTTACACGGAGACTTCGTGAATCCTGCTCATGGTCTTAACATTGCCAAATGCTACGCTCTTCTCAGTACTATATACTTACATTTGGGATTCTAGCAGATAAAACCAGATGAAGAA